>NW_010299289.1:0-7845 GCF_000700745.2 Antrostomus carolinensis | reverse complement strand
CTGAGCATCCACCTCCATCCCACGAAGTTTCAAGGTCTGCAGGGGGAAGTAGGGCACAGGCAGCCCCAAGCTCACCTTCCTGAAGGGCTGGATTCCAGGAGTGCCAACAGCCACCGTGTATCAGACCATGGCAAAACACCCACCAAGCACCCAAACTGGAAGCTGCTGCATTGGTCATGCAGGACATCTCTTGCCAACAAGAAGCAGGGATGCTTTTGGGTGAAGACCTTTGTGGAGACCTCAGAAAACCTTCTCCTCACCATACAGACATCCTGATGCATCGTTTAATACTTCTCCAGAGCTTTGTGTTACTCCCTGCTCTACCACATCTTCCCAGGACCAGATATGGAGACACTGATACCTCCAGCACCATGAAGCAGGATGGGGAAAACAGAAGCTGATGGCAACCAGTCAACCTACAAGGGGTCTCCCCTCACCTTCTTGCTTTCTCCAGCTCTCAATTAAAAAAGCAAGAGGTTATTTGGTCACCAATATTCATTAGAGAGGAATAAGTTTGTGCCAGATACAATTCCCACAAGGATGACGGTGCTGCTTCAACCTACCATCTCCGACTTCTTGGAAAACATTAATCAGCCCCATAACAGAAGTGACGTTGGTGTATAGGGTGGAGCACACCCGGGAGTTTCCCTCCACCCCCATGAAAGGTCGCTCATTCATCAAACATGACATTTAGCGTTCACCTCTTGGAAAAAGCAAAATAAGTTATGTTAGAAGGGCTGACCTCTTTTGAGCAGGCACCAGGAAGGTCAAGCCAATTTTGTAGTTGGTTACAGCCAAGTAGCAGCAACCCAGTTGTTGTCCCAAGGTTGGCTCTGAGCAGCCATGCTTCGCTAAATCTAAGGTTTCTCACCACCTCATTCCCAAGGCACCAAATCCATAGATAGGTCAGGAAATTTTGGCTTTTGAATGATCCTTCTTCGGGGTTTTTACAGAGTTGTCACAGCAGCAAAGCTTGAACAGCTACAAGATTCTGGACTGTATCAGGAATAGTGTGGCCAGTAGGAGCAGGGAAGTTCTCTTCCCCCTGTACTGGGCACTGGTGAGGCCGCAGCTGGAGTGCTGGGTTCAGTGTTGGGCCCCTGAGTCCAAGAAGGACATGGAGGTGCTGGAGCGTGTCCAGAGAAGGGAACGGAGCTGGGGAAGGGTCTGGAGCACAAGTGTGCTGAGTTCCCTTGTGGCTGAGGGAACTGGGGTTGTTGAGCCTGGAGAAAAGGAGGCTGAGGGGAGACCTTGTGGCTCTGTCCAAGTCCCTTGGAGGAGGGTGGAGAGAGGTGGGGATGGGTCTGTTCAACCAAGGACCAAGGGACAGGACAAGAGGAAATGGCCTCATGTTGCACCAAGGGCAGTTGAGATTGGATGCAAGGAAGAATTTCTTTCCTGAAAGCACAGTCACACATTGGAACAGGCTGCCCAGGGAGGTGACGGAGTCACGATCCCTAAAGGAATTTAAAATATGGGTAGACATGGTGCTCAGGGACATGGTTTAATGGTGGACTCAACACTGTGAGGTTTTTGGTTGGACTAGATGATCTTAAAGGTCTTTTCCAACCAAAATGATTCTGTGATTCTATCAGATGCTGCCAGGGAAGGCTGCATGATTGTAATCAGCAACCAGAGCTCTCCACTGGGATGCTGCCAGATGATGAAGCAGCACAGAAGCCACTATGGTCAAGGCTTAAAGACATGGGAAAAGCTCACCTGCAGGAGACACCGAGAGGGAGGAACAGCACAAATACAGCAGCTGACTACTTTCAGGTAGTTGTGGAAAGAGTTACTGGTCAACAGTTCAACAGCCGTGCTCAGGGAAAGCAGCACACAGCCAGGAAGCTAAAACACATCTGTTAGAAGGAAAAAACCTCTGGGGAGGTTTGCCATTCCCCAAATATAATCCAGCTTAAAGGAAACTGGGCGAATCATCCCAAAAATTAGAGTAAGAGTCATGGAAACCGTAGCCCAGTGACCATGGGGTGGGTGCATGAACAATGGGACCTTCAGCATGGGGTGAAGGGGGGAAAAAAAAATCTGTGGTACAGGGCACAAAATGAGAATATAGAGAGTTACTTGCCCATACAGGGAAATGGGCACAGCGTCTGCTCTTCTTCCTCCTTTATGCTGACCCCAAAAGAGGATCCTCTCCTCTTACATCTGTATTTCTAAGTACCCTCAGGAACCACTCAGAAACTGGTAGGAAGTATTTTGCCCAAGTGTTTTCTCAGGCTTTATTACTTTTCTTTTTCTCTCACCAACTTGCAAAACTCACACTCACAGCTCATCAGGACTTGGCAGAAGGGAAAAAAAAGCTTCAGAGGATGATTGTTCCTAACAAAAGCCTCAGTCACTCATATTCTGTGTCTGCACAGCAGCAGGTTTCCCTCCCAGCACCAAAGTGTCTCCTTCCTTCCACTAGCCACAGATGGGAATAACACACAAAACCAGAGCTAGAAACCAGTGCTTGGAGGGTGATGGGAGACTGGTTGCAGGGCTGCAGCAACCAGATGGGCTTCAGATTTCTCACACTTTCCTGATGAACAAAGCCAGAAATACATTTTAACATCAGTGTCCAGCTTAAGAAATACCTAAAAGCAAGACCAAGGCTTTGTCCGGCCAAGGATACAAGGATATGGGTTTGTATTCAGCTCTGCAGGAGGTTCAGGCTTTGCTGAAATTTAGAGGAGAAACCAAACCAGCTAAGGAACAGCTGAACATTCCCAGAAAACAAGAGTGACATTTCATTAAAGAGGCTATGAAGTATTCAGTGTTTCAAGACTGACGGCAGCATCATTAAACATTTTTCAGAACACAGAAAATAAACCGTTACAATACTGTGAAAGTATTTGTCACGTTCTCAGTATCTTTGTTGCTCCATCAAAATGCATTTTTTTGGTTAATTTATTTGCCAAGCAAAACAAAAATTAAAGAAAAAACTTTACCCACACAGCCTGAAAGGAACAGGCTAGTTTCTGAAGTTTAAGTAAATCCTCACCCCTGGCACTGCTCTGACTTGCTACTGAAGACTCTGCAAAGTCTTGGAGAGCCCCATTCATTTACATGGAGGTTTTACTATCTTCCTGGCTCGTGCTCAATTAACACCACTGTTGACATGTCAAAACAAAACGATGGTCTGCAGAGTCTCTGCAGAGCCTCTGGCAACTTGCTTGCATTTTAAGAAGCTTTTTTTTCCAGTACAAATCAGCCTATTCATAACATTGCATTGCGGCACGCAAGGAACCCCTGTCTCTATTAAAAAATAATAAAGATAATTAAATAATTTCCTTCTGTAGCTCCAGGGAGCTCTGTTATTTAGCTGCTTTCCATGAGATTTATTAGACAGCAGATTGATAGCACCGTGGGAAGATAAAGGTCACACTAGCACATGCAGGGATGTTGGTTCCATGTTCCACATGGATGAACGTAGCTGAAGCTCCCTGTGCTGCCTCATGGTTGGATCCCTCTTGCCACCACTCATCCTAATTTCTAGGTTGGAAGAACATTTTATTTGCAAGACCTAGAGTGGCTGCAATCTCTTGGGAACCAGACAAGGAGACCTGGCAAGCATGACAGTGTCATAAGACCAGCAACTATTCATTACCTGATGCAAGTCAGCTCATGCCACCCCTTCCTCCATTACTTTGATTAGATATAAAACCCTCCTGGAGCCTCTGCTAACACCCCCAGACCAAGGCTGGAGGCTTCTCCATGCCAGGTAACACGTAAGCGTGACAATTCCTACCCCAGAGAGCCCAGACACTCCCAGTCTGCAAACAACATATCACTGCAATCAGGCATTTGGAGGAGCGTTCAGCTGTGTGACAACCAAAGGAGCTACAAATATTAGTTCGAAGAAGGTCAGAGAGACTTAAAAAAACCCAAAACAAACAAACAAAAAACCCCAAACCTCTAAGGACTAGGATGCTAATCTCACTCCTTGTGAGCAGTCAGGTACTTATGGGTCCCCTAAACAGAATCCCAGAACTGCCTGGATTAGAAAAGCCCTTTAAGATCATCAAGTCCCATCACTAACCCAACACTAACAAGTCCCTGACTAGCCCATGTCCCTCAGCACTATGTCTACACAACTCTTCAATCCCTCCAGGGATGGGAAGGTTGGAAAAGACCCCCAAGATCATCGAGTCCAACCATCAACCTAACACCACCATGCCCACTAAACGATGTCCTGAAGTGTCATGTCTACAGGTTTTTTTTAACACCTCCAGGGATGGGGACTCCACCACTGCCCTGGGCAACCCCTTCCAATGCCTCAGAACCCTTTCAGCAAAGAAATTCTTCCTCACATCCCATCTCAACTGCCCTGGCCACAACTGGAGCCCATTTCCTCTTGTCCTGTCCCTTGGGCCTTGGTTGAACAGACCCACCCCCACCTCTCTACCCCCTCCTCCAAGGGACTTGCACAGAGCCACAAGGTCTCCCCTCAGCCTCCTTTTCTCCAGGCTCAACAACCCCAATTCTCAGCTGCTTTGTGGTACAGGATTGAGTAAGCCTGGGGACATGCTGAACTCCATTACGACCACCAGCACTTCCTAGTAATGTGGTGAGGAGCAGATATCTGAGCAGCCACATCCCTGGCAGGAAAGCTTTAAAAAAAAAAAAGTGTTGACAGAGCAAGATGAGGTCTGCTCTCAGCTTAGTGGGGCTCTCACCAGTTCCCTGGGGCCACCCTGCACCTCCAGCATTGCAGGACACCTTTACCATCACATCCAGAGTCTGGAAAACCAGAAAGGAGGAGAGAGAATGCACAATCCAGTCCCCAAATACCTGAGTTTGGTTTTCTAGGGTCATCAACACCATGATACCACCCTTCCTGACTTTTCAGTGAAGGAGGATTGCTCTCCAAAGTTGTGGGAGCAGCAGGAGAGCCTGCAGAACATATCCAACCTACATCCTCCAAAGACAGAGAGGTAAGTCCTCAAGCAAACGCATGTGCAAGGCAGGTCTGAGGATGGTGGACATGCCTCCTCTCACCTGCTGCAAGACAGGAGCTGGAGTCCAGGCACAAATTGCATCAATCTCAGGTGGGAAATACAGGAGAAGCCTGTTCAGCAACCTGGGAAAGAGGCCAAGGGAGCTGGTGTATGGCAGGGACAAGGGCTGGCCAGAGATGAGCATCACGGTGCAAATCCTCAAGCAACTTCACAAGGGTGAAGAATCAGAATTAAAAACACTTGGCCATTTACAAGCTCTTCTACCAGATTAGCCAAGGATCTTTACAAGATCACATGTTGCAATTAGGCAACAAATCCTTACCTGGGCAGGTAAAAGCAGAAAAATATTTCTAAGAGCCATTCCCCTGACTAAAAGGAATGAAGAAAACAGATTTCCAGATTACAGCTTGGGCACCTCATCAAAAAAATGCCTCCAACCTGATCCTTGCATGACGCTTTGTCATTTAAGCTGCAAAAATTAGACAGAGCACTCGCTGCAGTAATCCATCTGGATCTGCAAGCCAAGGGAGACCCCACCAGCACCATGTTTATGGCACCTGGATTGCTTTAATATGGAATTTCTATGTGAACAATGTGTCCTTTATCATAGAATCCCAGACTGGTTTGGGTAGGAAGAGACCTTAAAGCTCATCCAGTTCCAACCCTCCTGCCAGCAGTAGGGACACCTTCCACTAGACCAGGTTGCTCAAAGCCTCATCCAGCCTGGCCTTCAACACTTCCAGGGAGGAGCAGCCACAGCTTCTCTGGTCAACCTGTTCCAGTTCCTTTCTCAAATTCTCCTTCAAAAAAATAAATTAAAGCAACTTTTCACACAATCACAATTTTGACACGGGCTGGCAGAGCTTCCCTTTTTACATCTTCCCTGTATTGTGGCATTTCAGCAGAAGTCGGTGCCTATTGATGCCATCAGAGCCGACGCTGGGAAGACGGAAAGGGGCTGTTTGGCATCAGCCTGACTCAGACTCCACCTTCGTTCCCAACTGATGAGCCTCATCCAAGCACCCATCCTCTCCAGTCCAGCTTGATGCAAGAGTTTGCAGACATGGAGCCAGGTCTTGAGACTATCTGCCAACTGGGATGAGCAAGCCTGGCACACCCCACCCAGAGCAGAGGCCATCAGCCATCGATAAGAGTAATAAACAGAGAGGAGCACCCAGTGATGGCATCGCAGGAGCACCCACAGACCCCTGTCCCTGCCTCAAGGAGCCAATACCAGCCCAAAATGCAGCAAGTTTAAATCGGTGAAGGACCTAGGAGCACCATGGCATGGAAAGCAGAAAAAAAAAAAAAAACAAGCCCTGCACTGGGAAGGGTGGAGCATCCTCCAGCATTGAGTCACAGCTGCCATGGGCTCCATCAGACTTTTGGGCTTCCTGAGTATTCTTTTCAGTAGCCACCTCCTGATCTGGAGCTCTTCCTCCTTGTTTGAAACCTCCTTCTCTTTAGATTAAACCAGTTCCTAACACCCATGATCACTAATCATGGACAAGCAAGACCCTAAATTGCTTCTAACATCATCACACAGAGTAAAGGAGCCACCAACATTTTAACGTGTCGCATCTGCAACACTGGTTCATTTAGAGATTCGGAGGCCGGAAATATTTATAGGGTAAAATGAATCAAAACAAGGCTTTAGATAGGAGAACAGTTTCAGTAAAGCATTGCCCTCAGGGGTTTTGATTTCAAAGAAAGCGTTGAGTAATGAATCACAACGTGACATTGTGCAAAGCAGCTCTGAAAGCACCACACACTTATTTAAGGATGCACATCTATCAGCTACATCAACTGCAGCACTAGGAAATTTTGTTTTCTGGGACAAAACTACTCAATTAGATTTAAAAAAAAAAAAAAAGAAAACCTAATTCCTACAGACTGGTCATTCCCAACCCCACTGCCTCCTCCAGTTTGAGCTGGTGCAGGAACAGCAATGGCTCTTTGCCTTTTGGAGGTCTGAGTGGCTCCAAACTGGGGAGCACTGGTGACCCCAGAGTCAGGGTCCTCGGGGTGGGTTCAGGGCACTGTGGCATCCCTTCCCATTAGCACATCATGGGGCTCTGTCTGCCAAGACCAGGGCTGGCTTCCAGGAATGGGCTAAACAATTTGATTTCCCTTGTTGTGGGAAATCATGACCATTTTCAGGTGGAACAGGAAAGCAGGAGACACCATTCCCAGCCTTGTCTGAGCCCTCCTTACCCTCTCCCCCATTCACCCAAACCATGGTGACTGCCTGCCCCATCCCCAAGAGATGCTTCTTAAATAAAATATACCCCTGACGTGGGGGAGAGGTGACTTGCAACAGTTCCAAAAATAGAAAAACAAGAAAATAAGGAAAAGGAAGGGTAAACATTTGCCAACTGATAAAGCAGAGAAAGGAGCAGATCAAACGTACCCGTGCCAGGACAGCTGGGTTCCCTGGCACCTGGCATCCCAGGAACAGGGGAGCAGGAAATCAGAGGGGCGGGGGGAACCAAGTCCAGCAGCTTCTGAGCTGCCAGCCCTCACCAAGACATGGAAGAGACTGAGGTCCCACATGTTGGATGAGACCAACCGTGTTTACACTCCACAGATCCTGTTATCCTCTCTGTCACACAAACACAGCAATATTCCTTGCTTACTCAATCCTCCTAGGAGCTGGCACTTCCAACAAGTTGTATTTAATTATTCAATTAACATCTCCTGTGCTTCAAATTAGAAAGGACACCACTATGAACTACCACCTCCCTACCCAATCTGAACATTTTGCACAGAAAAAACCTAACCACGCAAGCACATGCTTTGCAGGGGTGCCTCTGCTCCTGGTGAAGATCTCCTGCCTGCAGATGCTACATTTGCTCCGTAGGCTTTCATCAAAGCAAACAGCATC
>NW_010299288.1:13798-14014 GCF_000700745.2 Antrostomus carolinensis | reverse complement strand
ATTTCTACCTGCATTATAACAGTGGCTCTAGGGAAAAGTTTTTAAAGAGATTGATCCTCCCTCAAAAAAACGGGGAGAGCCACCCTCCCATCTGCATGGAAAGCTGAGGAGCACGGGCTCGGGAAGAGCAGCAGCAGGGAAGGGGATTTGGATTTGGGGCTCCAAACGTTGAGTTTCGTTCCCAGCTGAGCTGTGGTCAGCACGGGCGGGAGCGGC
>NW_010299288.1:0-13670 GCF_000700745.2 Antrostomus carolinensis | reverse complement strand
AAAGAGTGAAATGGGAAAAGACCACCTGGACGATGAGAAAGTGCTTCTGATTGCTCGGGGAAAAACGGAGTTAAAGATCATTGGAACGGACAAGGCAATCTGGCGGCAGCGCGGCGCTCTGATTGCTTCCAGCGCGGGCGGTGGGCTGCATCCCTCTGGGGATGTCAGCTGTGGGCAGGATGGAGCCCGGCATCGGCACTGGGCATCATCAACCAGAGCAGGCCATGTGCAGAGCAAGGCTCCTGCTGCACCGAGGTGTCGGCAGCTCTGGTTTTGCCCCAGTCTCCCCCAGTCCAAGGACCTTAATCCCAAGTGATGCGGCTGCAAATCCCAGGAGTGCATGTCCTCTGGGCCTTGGATTCACACATACAAAGATTTTCTACAGGTTATGCAAAGGTTATCACACAATTAACGTGTTGGATCAGTGTTTTAGCTCCCCCTCCCTTTTAATGGAGCTGGGGAAGGGGCTGGAGCACAAGTGTGATGAGTTCCCGGCTGAGGGAACTGGGGTTGTTGAGCCTGGAGAAGAGGAGGCTGAGGGGAGACCTTCTGGCTCTGTCCAAGTCCCTTGGAGGAGGGGGGAGAGAGGGGGGGGTGGGTCTGTTCAACCAGGGACCAAGGGACAGGACAAGAGGAAATGGGCTCCAGTTGTGCCCAGGGCAGTTGAGATGGGATGTGAGGAAGAATTTCTTTGCTGCAAGGGTTCTGAGGCATTGGAAGGGGTTGCCCAGGGCAGTGGTGGAGGCCCCATCCCTGGAGGGATTGAAGAGTAGTGTAGACATAGTGCTGAGGGACATGGGTTAGTCATAGGGGACTTGTCAGTGTTGGGTTCATGATTGGACTCAATGATCTTAAAGGCCTTTTCCAATCCAGGCTGTTCTGGGATTCACAAGGATTTCATCATTGATTTGAACAAGGAATAACAAGTGGGTGTTAGGGTGGACAAGGAAAGGAATTGAAGTTTGATAGGACATTAAGGAGATGGAACTTACTTTTCCAATCACGCCAGACATCCCATGGAGCAGGGTGAGTTGGTGGACTTGGCTGTAATTCTGGGGTTCTGTGTTGAGAAAATACAGAGCTGTTAGCAGCAGCAGATGGAAACCAAGAAACCTTGCTGTCACCAAGAAATCACAAAAGCACATAAAAAGAAAAGGAGATATTGAATAAGAGTTTGCAAGCACTTGATGGCCAGGCCAGTATGAAATCCAGACTGTGACACACAGCGGCAGGAGAACCTCTGTCTTCTCCAGCTCATCCCAGGGAATCCACACCCATGTGAAGGCACCTCACTCTTGGGTATTTCTTCGATATTACAGCTGGTTGATGATGGTTGGGTGGGTTTGGCTTCCTCCCAACATCTCTTGCTAATACCTGATAACTGGTGGGTGCTGGTGGATGCTGGGGGTCCCTGCACCCCAAGCCCCCTGGGACCTCCTTGCCCACCCACCCTGCCTCACAGAAGCAGAAAGGAGAACAAACAGCTGGAGAAAGCTGAAAACTTTCTGTCTCTCTCCTGTTAATTATGATCTTATTTTGCAGAGAGAACCTGTCATTCAGCCTCCTGTAATGGATAGTTTCTATTTCAATTCTCCCTCCACCCTATTATCTTTTAGAAAATTCAGGCAGGCCGGGTGATGGATTGATAAGGGACGGTCCCGGCGGGAGCCAGCTCGCTCAGAATGGCTCTCACGCGCGCCCAACTTCTGTATCTTTTTAAATATTTCAGTTGTTTGAGATCTTTATTTCACATTTCGATTTCCTGCTGTACAGTAAATTTATCTTAGTCACCCAGTCAAGTTCTCTCCAAGCCCCTTATCTTCTCCTCCTCTGTACCACTGAAAGCACCTACATTATCTGCGCTGCCGATAAAGCCGGCCGCGGCAATCTGCAGATCGCGCCGATGGGGCAGCGCCCCAGCTGAAAGCAGACCCTGGGAGCCCTGTGCTCGTCACCGGCTGGAAGTTCATCGCTCAAATGTGGCACCGTCTCCTGACAAGGTGAAGGACATCTCCTGCTTGGCTGGAGAAGCGCCTGGGGTTGCCTGTGGTCCCGAGGGATGGAGGGGACAAGGGCAGCTGCTCCTTGGGGCTGCAGTCTAAGGGATGCTGGTCCCTGTCCCAGGCATGAACAAAGAGATTGAGCTACATCCTCATCCTCCTGCTGCTCCCCAGCACCTCCTGCCTCCCCGACCTGTGCTCAGGAACGGCTGCCATGCCTCCTTCCTCAGCCCCACTATTCTGCAAGCAAGCCCTGGCCTCGGTTTTTAACCATATCATAAACCTGCACAACCACCTCCTGATTTTATTGTCTATCTGCATGACCACAAACACCACCAGACCTTCCCCTGGGCTTGGGGGAATCAGACCAGGCTCTGGGAGCAGCTCCTGGGAGCCCCCAACCAGCCACCAGCTACAGAAAGCGGGGCTGGGGCTGACAGGAGCAGTGGCATGGCTGTGCATACCCAGGGGTTTGGTTTTGGGGTGCTCAGGGGAGCCCAAGCACAGGGCTCTGAAGAGGGGGAAGAGCAGCACCCAGCAGTGGGGAAAGGGCCAAGGCAGCTTCTCCCGGGCGCAGGCTGGCAGCTCCAGGGCTGTGCTGGGTGACAGCAGGGCGAGCACGGAGCACCACGGGGCACCAACAGCTGCACAGGAACCTCCACGTCACAAACAGCATTTGAGAGTATAGAAAAATTACAAAAATTATTAAAATCCCGAGACACGTGGCTCCTTCATACACCCCCTGCCCTGCCCTCACCTCCCTCCCATGCCCCAGACTATCCCATGGGCAGCTCCAGGCAAAGGGACCAAACAAGGAGGACACAACACTGGGGACTCTGGTCTGAGCCTTCCCCTCCCTGCTGATGCCCGGAGGGTTTGGGGTCACCCCCATCCCTGCCACCCAAGGAAAATCCCAGCTGGGCTATTTGGGATGCCCTCACGGAGCAGCTCGACTGGGCTGGTCCCAGCTCAGGGGTCTGCACCAGCCAGATGTCACCAACACAACCATGTATTTTCCCCCACTAGACCACAGAAGCTTAAATATCTCAACAGCAAAGAGAATCCTGCATGGTCACGAGCAACCCCCTCCTAACAGCATCTTCATCATCCCCGGGACACGAGTTGGGAGCAATCAAATGAAAATAACGATTAAAAAACCACAACAAACAGGTAAAATAAAGTCACCTTCTTGCTATTTGCACTCCAGCAGCGCCGAGCTGCGATCAGGCAGCACCCCCTGGTGCCATCACCGCTGCCCAGGGCTGGCCACGCTCGGGTGCTGCCGTGGGGCATCCCACACCGAGGGGACAGGAGTGGGACCAGGCTGGGTGGGGGTGACAAACTGCCCAGTAAAACCCCAGCAAGCCATGAGAGGGATGAAACCTTCTGTTTTCTCACACACAAACTCACAGGCAGATGAACGTTCCGGAGAGGTGCCAACTGCTGGATGGGGTGGGGTGGGCAGGAAAGCCTTGTCTGCCCAGCTCTGAGCACAACACACGCTGGTTTGGGACCATCACCATCCCAACTGCCAGGATCCAGGAGATCCAGGGGGTTCCCTTCCTGGGGAAGAAGTGGGTTACAGCTCCGTCTTGCTGGTTACAGCTGGGGTCCTGTCCTCACTGTGGTCATCAGTGACCCCTGCAATAGCACCGGGTCCTTTATCCAGATTTAAAAAAAACCCCAAACCAACAAACAAACAAAAACCCAAGGATGCTCACACTTCAACGGACGGTGCTCGGCTTCCATCCCAACTGCATAGCAGGAGGGAAAAGTTACAGCTCCTCAGGTTGAACCCTCCTTTTCCAGCCGCTGCACCCCACCTTTGAAGCAAATCGCTTTGCAAATACTGATTAACTGAACTTTACAACATCCAGCTGCAATAAACAGTATCTTGGCTTACAGATGGGGAAATCAAGGCATGGAAAGGAAAAAAGCAACACCAGGAACAAAACCCTCTCTCTGTGCTTTAACTACAAAATCATCTTTCCTCATTAGCGGCTAATCAGAACTACCAGAGGGGAAGAGATTACAGACAGGGCGGAGAGGAGAGAAACTGAAAGAAATACAGACATCAAAACAGATTTTCATTTATTTACTCATTTATCACAGCGAGTCACAGGCTGCGAGTTGACTCGAGTCTGCGTTAGCCCTCTAGGATTTTGGGATGCCATCTCCAAAATCTAAATATTAATAGGTCACAGCCACGCACCATCTCAGGAAGGAGAAAATCTGTAGGTTTGGGTCGGTCTCAGGAATTTGGATATTGCTTTTCCTGCTAGATTATAAGAAACCACTAATCTTCCCTCACCAGCCTCCTAATCTTCATGGGAACCCAGATACCTTATCTGAAACTCGCTGACTGAAAGCACCCGGCGGGACGCCCCGTGCCGTGCCAGCCAGCGGTGCTGCCGGCGGGAGCAAATCCACCAGCGTGGGAGCAGTTTGGTGACGGCCAACACAGATGTCAAACATCAGGTGTTGGTGCTTTATCTCGGCTGAGCAGCTCCAGAACAGGAGGGTCCAGCTCAGGGTCCCAGGGCAGAGCCTTCTGCTCCTCTGTGCATGCTCCTACCCACCTGGCGATACTTGGACACCAAAATAACCCATCAGCACTTTAGGGGCTTTTTTTTTTTTCCCTCTTTTTGCCCAAAAATTATTTACAAGAAGCTGAGTGTTTTCTTTACTGCAGGTAGAGAATGTCTCATCTTCCAACTTCCCTTTCTCTCCTGAATTCATGCTGACTTTCCAGAAGTGAGGAGACAGACAAGGTCCATGACTTACTCCTCTGCCCGCAGCTCGCAGCCACTGCACCGGGCTGGCTCCGAGGTCTCCGGAGGGAACGAGCCTCCGTAACTCACACCGGCCCCAGGATGCTCCAACAGGTCGCTGCCTGCACAGAGCATTTCCTCCGGCATTTCCAGCCTCACGCACGAGCCCACGCTGGGAAATGAGGAACATATTTTTAAATAAGAGGAGGAAATGGTGTCTTTGTGTCAGGCAAGTGGAAGAAATCCAGGACCAAGAGACTGCAGAGCCTTTCCACTTCAGACAGCAGGTGCTCTCCAAGATGTGGTTATGGCAACAAAATAAATGATGGATAATTGCTTTTGTGACAACTTGCCAATTAAATTAGACTCAGCAGAATAACATAATGACAATTTGTTATGCTCTGGTGGGCACTAACACACCAATCATAATTAAATGCTATGACTGAAATAGAATGCTGCTGTACACAGGAATATATAACCCCAATTCCCTCCCAGTGAAACATTATAGGTTCAGACTTGATTTCAATTTCTGGAGGATAATAGCATTAGCACACATCAGAATGAGCTGGCGATATGCGCGCGGGCAGCAGCGGGAGACAGACAGAGCCAAGGACAGCTGAGTGCTGGGGCTCCCGGGGGGACCCTCCCGAGCCCCTGGGATGCTCTGGGCTTCAAAGCAGCCGGGAACATCCCAAATCAGTGCTGTGTCCCAGGAAGATTTCAAATCCCCAGCCCAGGGGGAACAGGCAGGGGAGAGCCCACCGGGATGGGGCCCTGGGTTCATGATTGGACTCGATGATCTTAAAGGTCTTTTCCAACCTGGAATTCTGTTTGTTGCACCAACAAACCTGCATCATTTCTGCCTCTGCAGCGACTCGGCTGCAGATCCCCCACGCAGGACCTGCTCACAGTCCCCACCCCAGCAGACACCATGTCCCAGGAGCAGAAGCAGCCCCGAGTGACAGTCCCCAGGCATTTCCAAAGGGGCAGAGGACAGGGGTCCCCTCCCAGGCAAACGCTGTGGCTGCAGCTCAGCTGCTTCGTGTTTTATTGCTAATGCCACCGGGGCCAGCGTGTGCCAGGATGTGAGCGATGAGAAAAGCAGCACTTGGCAATCGAGACTTCTAGACTGTCTGATGGGACCTGTTAGAGAGCAGGCACCGTTCTTCATCCTAAAACGTTCAAGTGATGCCCACCCTTTTAGGAATTGACCTTGGGAAACCTTCAGGCTGGTTTTCGGAGCTGCAGAAGGGGTTACCTACTGCCTGCGATTGTCTTGGCTTTTTGATGCCTCAAGGAGTAAGGAAGCTTGTAACTGATACTTTGGTATTTATTGTCACTTAAAAATAGCTTGGCAATCAAGAGAGAGGAACTGCTCTGCTCAACGCTCATCTTGCAGGAGGAAGGAGGTCAGCAATTTAGCCCAGAAAAGGTCAGGCTGCTGCTCCGTAATGGGGTGTAGGATTGCGAGCCAGAGAAGCTTCGCTCCCGTCATTAACGAGCGTTACAGGAGCAGAGGACAGGTTTGCCCAGGCAGAAGGAAATTACCCGACTGCACGAGCTGCCCCATGAAGGCAAAAGGCAAATGACAAGGTCACGTCTGTGTCCTTCGCCTACAAACCCCAGGAGCAGCATTTGCCTTCCCCAGCACAGGCAGGGCCAAGGGTCAGTGCTGGGCTTCACCGTGCCCTGGGACCCTCCCCGCACCCCAATTTATAGAATCAGGGAATGGTTTGGGTTGGGAGGGACATTTAAAGGTCACGCTGCTGTGACAGGGACATCTTCAACCAGATCAGGTCGCTCAGAGCCTCGTCCAGCCTGACCTTGAATGTTTCCAGGGATGGGGCTTCTCCCACCTCTCTGGGCAACCTGGGCCAGGGTTTCACCACCTTCAGTGTAAAACATTTCTTCCTCACATCTGGTCTAAATCTCCCCTCTTTTAGTTTAAAACCATTTCCCTTATCCTATCCCTATCTGTCCATGTAAAAAGTATCTCCCCTCTTTTAGTTTAAAACCATTCCCCTTGTTCTATTGCTAAAAAGTCTGTCCCCATCTTTCTTATAGACCCACTTCAAGTACTGAAAGGTGCAATGAGGTCTCCCTGGAGCCTTCTCTTCTCCAGAACCCCAACTCTCTCAGCCTTTCCTCACAGCAGAGCTATTCCAGCCCTCTGAACATCTCTGGGGCTTCCTCTGGACCTGCTCCATCACCTTGGTGCATCCCACATCCCTCCAGCCGCAGCCGCCCATCCCACTTGCTCCCAGGGAACCTTCAATCCCTTTTCAAGTATTTTTGGTGGGAGCTCAGACCCTCCCAGCCCACAGCAGGAAGACTGGGGGACCCGTTAGTACCACACACAGGCTGGGGGGACCGGTCACCCCCGGCCACTGGAGCCTCCCACGGGCAGAGCACGGTCCCCATCTAGTGGGGAGCAGCAGGGGGAGCCGGGTGGTCCCGTCCAAGCCCCCCAGCAAACCCTCCAACCCTCCTCCCACCGACAAACCCCTGACCTTTTCCCAGCAGCAAGAGGGGAAGCGCATGATCCCTAATAAATTGCTCACCCCAGGCTCTTGCTCAAACCTTTAATTAAAAGTAGTTGAGTAACTCCAAGATCACAGTGATCGGCATTTCAATCCCAGCCCAGCAAATGCATCCATCAAACAAACACAGAACTCTGGTCTTAATTGTGTTTTCTCCTAATTGCACCAAATACTTAAGCTCGTATCCTTCACCCAAGAGGTTCCCTGTCACCCACTGGCCGTAACAAACTGGCAACGCAGAAATACATCTCTAAAGGCTTCTCCATCCAGAACCAGGGCAGAAGAACACCTCTAACAGCTTCTCCATCCTGAGCCAGCAGAGAAAAACACCTCTAACAGCTTCTGCATCCAGAACCAGCAGAGACAAACACCTCTAACAGCTTCTCCATCCAGAACCAGTGCAGAAGAACACCTCTAACAGCTTCTCCATCCCAAGCCAGCAGAGACCAACACTTCTAACAGCTCCTCCATCCAGAGCCCCACTCCTGGAAGTATTCCCACTGCTGTGAGGAGCCAACAACCTGCCCAAGCCCCACAGGCTGGCTCTGCCCTGCGACCTCCCACAAAATAACTCCCTGGTTTACACCACGCGATGGCTCCCAGCCTCTCCCACTGAAAGTGAACGCTCCCTCATTTATTCCCAGGTTTTCCCACTAATTTGGCCACGTACCTGCTTCAGAATAACAGCCACACACGTCAGTGAGGGGCACGGGGGGGATACAGGAGTTTGGCAAAGCGCAGAGCACAACTACACCCCCCACCGCGCCGCTGCACGACTCTGGGTTCCTCTACGCCTTCTAACTCGCCGTTGGGCTGACCAGCCGAGCCAGGTTTGGGCAACAGACACAGAGACAAGTTGGGAATGCTCTGCCCACAGAGCCACCCCTGGGGGCTTTTCCAACACAAAATAAAGGAGAAAATTAATTCCAACTTTCTCCTTGTCTGTTCTGCACAGGAGCTCACCCAGGACACACTGCAAAGCTGCTGCTCGGGTCTGTTCTAAATTTAATCTGTTATTATTGCTCAAGGTGCTTCAGGTGACTATGGGGAGAGCCAGGCAAGCTCAGTAAGGATGCAAGAGTGAAGCTGGTTAGAGCAGATGAAAGGAGAAGACTTTTTAAGTAATATTGGCAACGTTTTAGAGACATGACAACAAACAGAGACCACCCAGTGAGTGAGAAATCTCTCCTGTGTTACTGTGTTCAACTTCATAGCACTACTTCTCCTTTTAAAGCATGTCCATTTGCAATTTTTGGCAAGTGAAGAACATCACCAACAGTTAAAAATGTAAAACAGAATGCTCAAAATAATTGTTTTTACCTCTGTAACAATCCACAAAAGGCAAAGACACAAAGCTGCAGCGTAGGAGACACAGAGTGGTTGGTCTCCTCCCTCGGGATGGTGATAAATGTTTGGCCCAAGCAAGAAAATCAGGTGCAAGGAGGGAAATTCACATCCCAGCCGCCGGAGATTTCCTACCAAGGGCAGCTTGCCTTGGTCTGCAGCCAGACAGAGACAGCTGCGATGGAAGGAACCCTCCCAAAGGCTGACTGCAGGTGAGTGAAGGGCTCCCCACCAGTCACCCCCAGTACGTGTCTCCTCTCCAGTGCTCTCTGAGGCTGAACCCCATTTTAATACATTTTTATCATGTTTATGTGAACTCAGACACTTGACCCAGCACGGTGGTTCCAACACCTGGATACTGGAGGCGAGAGTGTCCCTTACACTCACCTCCACGAGGCTGCGACGTGTGGATTTAGTGAGGTGGGTGGTAATTCCTGCTCCACAGGGAAGAACCTTGCTCAGGCAGGAGACATGTCACCAAGGTCAGCTCTGGAAAGATCCCCCCGAGCTCACAGCTAAAGCAGCGCCAAGACAGAAGGATTTATGCTCTTTGTAACAGAATCTGGCTCCCCTCTAGAGTCACAGAGCAGAATTAGGAATAAAGTTTGACCTTCCTTGGATAACTAACTCTGCTGCAGTTCCACTGCCAGCAGGAAATGAATCAAGCCACACAAAACCAAACCTTGGCATTTTTAAATCCTCTTCTTTACTGCCACAAAACACAGATTCATGAGTTTTTTTGCACCACACACAGCAGCAGTGTCACTAAACCACACTGTGGAGAATGGTTCTGGGAGGTGGGTATGAAAGGGGAGGAAACTCTCCTTTTCTGTGTAGGGGAAGAGCCAGACAAGGAGGGAGAGATGAGATCTATTTGACATGAGTTACAACTGTTAGTTTCTGGTGGTAGTTTGGGTTTTTTTAAGAAGAAAACACAAACAAAAAAGGAAAAACCATAAAGAAAAAACACAAAGGGAAAAAATCCACAAACAAAAAGAAAACAATCCACAAACAAAAAGGAAACAAACAAAGAAGCATAAACAAACAGGAAAGAAGCATAAACAAACAGGAAAGAAGCATAAACAAACAGGAAAGAAGCATAAACAAACAGGAAAGAAGCATAAACAAACAGGAAAGAAGCATAAACAAACAGGAAAGAAGCATAAAAATAATATAAACAAAAAGGAAAAATAAAAACAAAAAGGAAAAGACACAAACAAAAAAGAAAAAAAGCCACATTAATTGTTTTTCATATAGCTCAAAGCCAAAATCTTTAATAAAAACTAAGCTAGGCCCTGGAGTTTGCAGTCAGGGGAAGAATGAAATCCTCATCAGCTCCAAATCCCAGTAAGACTGACAGTTATTGTCTTACATTGTTCTCTGCCAAAGTAGCAGTTCTCTGCAGCAGCACTCGACTTCCTCTTCAGCAAACACTGGGACCATCGTGTCTTCCACACTTTTGAGGTGACCAATTTCATTAAGAGTCACTAAAAAAAACAGTAAAGGTCCAAATTATCCGGTACAGTTACACTTTACCTTACTCTGAATTTGAGCAAATGATGGAATATGAGGAGTGTGTCATGAAGCTGATATAATTAGCAACTCTTCTCCATTAGCTATAAAAAGGTGACACTTCAGACGGCTGCTGGAACGCATCAGGCAAGCGGTAGCTGCCATGGCAAGAGCAGGACTGTCACAAGGCCTGCACCGTCAAGTGCAAGAAGTTAAGAAACATCTTTACTACCGCAAATGAGACACCTGAAGAGACAGAACTTCCAATTTTTGAAGAAAATGTTTAATTTTCCACTTTTATACTCGATATTTTCTAAACTCTCAATTTGAGATAACATTCCTGAACCTCAAAAAAAAAAAAACCTGTATTATCTCAAATTTTACGAGTGGGGAGATGGAAGAACAAGGATGTGCAGAGGCCCTAGAGCCGGAGAACAGAGGCACATTCCCCCAGAGAAAGTGCCTCATAACCACCCGGTGGTGGAGGCGGCAGCGCTGGCTCCTGAGCAGTGACTGCCACAGCCAGGGCACATCCTGCAGCAGAGTGTCCCAGGACAACACAAAAGCACGGCTGTTAGGAGGGATTTTCCTTCTGTGTTTCTGCCAACTCTGGTGTCTGCTCCTCCCGATCTTTCCTCTTTTCCTGTATCTCTTCCAACACAGTCTGAAGCTGCAGGTGTAATACAGAATCCCTGGTTTCAACGTCCTGATGATCCTGTTGTGCTCCCTACAGTTAAAGACAGACAATGGCCAAAAAAACAGGGTTGTAAAAAGCTTCTGTTGAAGCATAAACTGAAAAGAGCAACAGAAAGCAACAGCTCCAGTTTGTATGTCCCAAAAAAGGCTGATAGAAAAGTTCCAATTCATGCTTAGATTATTTTTGAGGTACAATACAGAGTTAAGGTATCACCAGGGCTAGAACCATGAGACAGCTGACCTCAACCTAAGGATGGAAGGGAGTGATTTCAGCTTTTCACAGGCTCACAGGGCAGGGCACTTTAAGCAGAACCAATTTCTGTTCCTTTTCAGCCTCTTTTTTTTGGGGGAAAGCACTACAGACACCCAGTCCAGAGGCAAGTGGACGATGAGGAGAATGGAGAGTGTATTACAAAGGAAACAATACATTAATTTTGCTAAGAGTTTAAAAATGCAGCTGTGACAAACAGCTCTTCTCACCTCTTTTTGAGGGTGTTCAACTAAAAGGATGGCATTCTCAGAAGACATGGTACTCAGGTTAAAAGATGCCCAACCATCACAGAGCAGCCATGGGCTACTCTACCCAACGTGCTGTTCTAGAAACATCTTCAGTTTGGTTTTTTACCCCATTTTCTGTTAAGAGGTACACTACAATTGCCAGAAGTAACGAGGAATTAGACTCCACATGCCCAGGAGCCTTTCCTCCTCTTGTACGTCAGGGGAAACAAAAAGCAGTGGCAGGACACTTTGGACAGTTATTTACTTGTCAAAAATACAACACCCCCCAGACTACAATCCTCTAGTTCAACACCTTTAAAAAACAAACAAACAACAAACCCAAACTGCAAGACTTATGCAAAAAATTCCAGTTCAGGATGAAGATTAAAGAACAAGAGCGAGTGCATTAGACTCCTTAACGATTAAAAAGGGGTGGAAAAGCGTGTTAATTATCTCTGAACCAGAAGAGGTTCCAATTTACCCCCTGCTACCTTCCAGAGATAACAAGTGTACAGTAACACAGATAAGTATTTCCAAATGGTTTCTACAGACAGGCAGATGGATGATTTGAAAGCACTGAAGACTTGAATCTTCCATCGCCAGAACAAGCACCTCTCTTCTCTGTCCCACAAGAAGAACCTGAACCTGGGCCACTCACAATCATGACTGAGAGGAAAGTTTACTCTGCACAGCAAAGACATTTGATTACAACCATCAGGCGTGTGACTGTGAGAATTTAATTCAGACTAATTCAGCATGAAGAGCCTGGAAGTGAAGTTTTCTGAATCCACTGGCCAAACAACACTGTGAATATTTAATACTTACTCTCTCTGTTCCTCTTCTCTGTAAAATGACCCCACTGGCTAAAAGGGCTTTTCCTGTTTCTTCAAACAATTTTTCTTCTTCAATTTTTCCTTCTTCTTTCAGTTCATAGAATTTTTCGACAAACCTAGAATTCAAGAGTGTATTTTTACTCTCACAAATGACATTTTGGTTCACTCACTCGAGAGGAGAAAAGGACAAGTTTCAGAAATATTTCTGGTTTAATTATAAATCAGTCTTACCTCTGGCAAGTAGATTTGTAGTTTGCTTGGGACAGGTCGAAAGCTCTTGGACCACTGCCATAAATTCTGTAAAATCTCCTGTTCAAAAAAGAGAGTTTCATTTTTCAAACCATCGAAAAGGGACGTGTCTTGGAGTAAATAAACAACATCAGTCACTTAATTTAGGCTGCAACAAAAAGTATTTACAGAACTATGTCTCCTTTCCCCATTAGCTAATATGTTACACAGAGATGTTTGTCCAAGCATTTTAAAAATCGTTTTAATAAATTCTAATTAATCTTCAAACATGGAGTAATGGCTTTAAACTAGCAGAGGGGAGATGGAGATGAGATGTGAGGAAGAAATTCTTTGCTGTGAGGGTGGTGAGACACTGGCCCAGGTTGCCCAGAGAAGCTGTGGCTGCTCCTCCCTGGAAGCGTTGAAGGCCAGGCTGGATGAGGCTTTGAGCAACCTGGTCTAGTGGAAGGTGTCCCTGCTGATGGCAGGAGGGTTGGAACTGGGTGAGCTTTAAGGTCCCTTCCCACTCAAACCAGTCTGTGATCCCTTTCCCACTGCAAACCAGCACCTGCCTGGAGCCAGCCCCCTCACACCTCTGCCAGCATTCACAAACACAGGAGATAACCCAGTACAAACAGGTGATGTGGTTTCTCTGCCACACACAACAAGGAGAGAAAACACTGAGGGCAGGAGTGGTGACACCCAGGGCGGCTGCTCCCCCCATGGGGCTGGGACCAAGGGGCAGAGGAACAAGGACAAGAGGAAATGGCCTCAGGTTGCACCAAGGGCAGTTGAGATGGGATGTGAGGAAGAATTTCTTTGCTGAAAGGGTTCTGAGGCATTGGAAGGGGTTGCCCAGGGCAGTGGTGGAGTCCCCATCCCTGGAGGGATTGAAGAGTCGTGTAGACACAGTGCTGAGGGACATGGGTTAGTCATAGGGGACTGGTCAGTGTTGGGTTAACGACTGAGCTTAAAGGGCTTTCCCAGTCCAGGCAATGCCGGGGCTCTGTGAAGGCCCCGGCGGATGGCGGAGCTCCGGCACCCCTCGGCGGCCACTCACGCTCTCACTTCGTCCTCCCGGTAGAAGATGGGAGCGATGACATCCTTCACCTTGCCGTAGCGCGGCCGCGGCACGCGGTAGACGGGCTCCCTCAGCGGGGGGAAGGCGGCGTAGACATCGAACCACAGCGGCTTCTCGATCACCCCGATGCGGAGCAGGTTGCGGGTCCTGTGAGGGGGGAGAGGAGC
>NW_010299287.1:0-36528 GCF_000700745.2 Antrostomus carolinensis | reverse complement strand
GTGAGTGCTGGGAGGGGGCTGCGGGTACTCGCCTCGCCGCTCTCCCCGCCGGTGCCGGGTGTGGGTAGCAGACGGAGGAGGGGGCCCAGCCCGGCCTGCGGCCCAGAGACAGGGCTGCCTGGCAGGAGGAGCAGCCTTCGCTTAAATCTGGTTCTCCATCCATAGTCTGTGGGGAAAGTACACGGCTCCGTCCTGCTTCAGGTGGGAGCACGGAGGAAATCGGGGTCGGCGGCTGCCAGCGGGACTCACTGCTGGGCCCAGGGCTGCCTGGATCCTCCTGCCACAGCCGTTTTCCCAAGCCCCGAGCAGAGCTACTGTCACGGGTGGGCTAGATGTAAAAGTGATGGAACTTTGACTCCAGCTAGTTATTTTCCAAAAAAACCTCTTATTTCTTGGTTTTAAATAACTTGGAAAGTTCTCCTTGACTTTTAAAGTCTGAACGTTGAGGTACGAGGGTCGAGGAGTGCTTTGCGGCGTGTCATGCTCATTCCTGTATAAGAGTAATACACAGAACTGAAGAACTAAACTACTGAGGATCAATTCTCAATAATGATTTCTGTGAAGCCCCCTCACTGAGAAGATTAAAATAAAATCAAACAAGTGTCATGCTCTGAAAAACTGCTCAGTGCCATTGACCCTTACTCTAGTGTTGATTTATCAGCTGCCCCTGAAACCAATAGCAAAAGTCTCATCGAGATGCAGGACTCAGCTCCTCAGCATGGAGCAGCACCCTGTCAGGCTGTTTTTAAAACCTATGAAAGAAGACCACTTGGAAAGGAGATTTTAAAACCCAGCTGGCAGCTGAGTAGTGTTAATTGCTGTCAAGTCTGCCACACAGTTATTGAGGTTTGTAACTTAAACTCAGGGGAGGGGTTAGGTTGGAAACCGATGACTAGCAAGGTGACGTGAATTACTGCGGGTTCCTCGTATCACATTCTGGCCAGGCTCTGTGATCCTCTCCAGTTAAATGCTTCAGAGTCACAGTGATTTTGGGTGAGGTATTTACAGTTACCATTAACAGATCAACAGACTAATAACGTGCATCGTCTCCAAGAGCCCATTTCTTTATGGTTCTTGTCCAAGGGTTCATTTCTACTCTTTTATTTGCCAGAGGGGTTGAGTCTTTGCTTTGTTATGAGAAGATCAGCATGTGTCTGACTTGTATCTCAACCCTAAATGAGAAAGAAAAGGACTAATTAATTTTCAGTAAGGGCCAGGATCCTAAATTAATCAGGCCTCATTGTCCGCTTTTGATAGTCAAAGGAGTTGCAAGTAGGAAGGGAAGGGAATACTATTAAAAAAGAAAAAAAAAAGCAACAAAAGGCATCGTATATCTCCAAGATGTTCAAATTTTATCACACTGATGGTCAGGCCCTGGCAAAATGCCAGCTGCTGGAGGGCTACTTCTTATTTGAACATGCATCGCTATAAATAAAAAATGAATGCACTACGATTCCAACCACTTATGTCTTCCAGACTGAGTAATAACTGCCTGCTGGTTAGGCTCATTAACAGTAAAAACAGTACCTGATCGGCTTTGTTTTCATCTCGTTTAGCTGCAGTTGGGGCCACACTTTATATCCCCAGAGGCTGTGTTTTGGGAACTCCTACTGTGTAGAAAATGTATGGAAACTGAAATCTATGTATATAATCAGGCTGGATGGTAAGGGAGCTCAGGAAGGATATTTGTGCCTTTCAGTGATTAAAAAAAAGATATGGCAGCATTTCTAAGAGAGGGGACTCAGAGGGATTCCTTGAGGAAATTAGACATTGTTAAGAAATGGCTCCGAGTAAATAGACCGAAACCAAGACAGAGACAGCGAGTCTGAAATGGAAAATTGTGAACCGGGGGCAAGTTATACCACCAAGCTCACCGCGCTCTGCTGAGAGAGTTTCTACAATAGCGTGGAGACGAGCTTCTTACCTGGGAGTGGGAGCCCCAGGGACAGACACTCTGCCAGAGAGTTTTTGCTCATTAGTGTACATGGTGGCATTTTGATTCAAGAGATTAATCTTAAATCACGTGCAGTAGTGTCCTGGTGACATCTGCGGAGGGAAATACCGTGCCATCCTATAACCCTTCTGTCAGCCTGCTCTACTGCTCAAAAGACTACTGATCAAAATTGCTTCTTTTATTTCGTTAGTCCCCCTACATATCTCCTATGTGTCTTCAGAACGATTTATCCTTATTTCACTGACAAGATGCTACTGTCGGCATTGTGCTGTAATTGCAGAGTACTTGTGATCTTAGGCACAGGTCTTGTGAGCTGCTCTGCCTGGGTGGGCTCTGAAACCCACACAGGGCCAACTTGACTTTGGTGGGGGTAGTCTTGTCTCATGAGCTCAGTTTTCATTTCTATTTTTCTATTTTTCTAGCACTCCTGGTTGGAAAAGGGAGATTAAGGGTAGCCTCATGGATCGTAAAGCGAAAGATGAACAAGAAAAATGCTCAGGGTTGATTCTGTTTATTTTGTTATCCTGAGGATATTTGGTCAATGTGATGATTTTGCAGTGGGCTCATCTGAGTGCAAAGGAGTGGAAAGTACTATCTTCTGTCCCAACACTTATCAACAGACCTACTAACTGTGTTCTGCCACATTTTACTGTTGTGTGAGGCAGGAAAAACCAAGCTTGAATTTCAGGTTTTGACTCTCCTTGCGCATTCCTCATGGGAGCAGTCCTCAAGGAGAAGGCTGGCCTCCATCCTGACAGAAGGGCTCACGGGGTTCAGCACTGAGTGCTGGTAGGAGAAAGTGTTGCACATTTTAAAAGGTGGTTTTGGGAGCAGGAGTCTGTATTTTCCAATCAGTGTTTCTCCTGTCAGCCCTCCAAATTCACTTGTGGCCTTAGAGGCAACGGGCTGAAGGAAATGCTGACAACTGGGCTCGAGATGTGCACATTTCTGTATATCACTGGACATGCTTTTGTATGCTGGGGTCATACTGTATTTCTCCTCTCCTCTCCTCTCCTCTCCTCTCCTCTCCTCTCCTCTCCTCTCCTGTGTATGCTGGGGTCATACTGTATTTCTCCTCTCCTCTCCTCTCCTCTCCTCTCCTCTCCTCTCCTCTCCTCTCCGGGTTTTCTCCTTTACCCGTTTTTCCTCCTGATTCTGTACTCCTACCCTGCCTCTTCTCTTTTTTCCCATCTCAGTCTTACAAGTTCACTTCTTCCTTTGTCATCTGTTTCCCTCTTGTATTCTGGACCAACTCCTGCAGCATAAGCTCCCTCAGATGTTTGACTCTGCTACTGGGATTTCGTAAGGGGACTATGCTGGATATTAAAGTAAAATCTGTAAATAATGTTTACAGAGTTGCAGCCTCATAATGTAAAGGCCTGATAAAGTACTTGCCAAAGGCAAAGGAAAACTGATTTCAGAGGGGTGAAATCTGACTCTGAAATACCAAGAACATTTTTGAATGTGACTGGTAACAGACACTGAAGGTCCTCAGGACTCACCAGATATGCTCAGTGCTGGGCAGAATTAGGTCTTTCCCCTGTATCACTGCGTGAAAAGTTATGGTGCTGTTAAACGTCACAGCTGGCTAATGTGTAACCTCGGGGCTTGCCACCATGCTCTTCACTGCTGGCAAGGGCTCCCTGCCTGTATTTGATTCTGGAACTCTGTTATCACATAATCACAGAATGGATGAGGTTGGAAGTGACCTCTGAAGGTCCTCTGGTCCAAACCCCCTGCTCAAGCAGGGCCACCTATAGCTGGTTGCCCAGGCCTGTGTCCAGATGACTTTTGAGTATCTCTGAGTATGGAGACTTCAGGTCCCTGGGCAACCTATGCCAGAGCAAATCAGCCTGAGTGGAAAATTATTTTGAAATAACAAGTTCAAAATATCCAAGTGATACCTTTTTATTACATTTTTGAAAAACTCCCCGATCTTTTTCTATTGTTTTTTGAACTAATGACAATGATCAACCCTATCTTGGGGCACACACACAGATTCTGAATAACCCTTATCTTTTACTATTCTCAGTGCCGCTCACAGGATATAAAATGGACAAGTCCCTGCAGAATCAGGTCCTAGCAAAGTACTTTGGACATGCTCCCAGCAGAATACAGATGTATTACCGTTCCCATCTTACAGAAGAGGAACATCGCATTAGTGTGTCATGCGTTTTGGCAAAGAACTGCCAAAGACTGCACGTTGGGCTGGGTGGACCTTTGGCTGGACCCAGCAGAGAGTATTACATTTATTTTGGTAAATGTTCAGCAGCACTTCTTGAGGTTTGACCTTAGAAACGTTCATATTTGGATGGAAAATGGTGGTAACATAGAGCTCGACTATACTGAATGTGAAGATAAAGCAGAGAAACTTGACCCCTAGCACTGAGTGTTTATGTTTTCTGTTGCAGTAGGGGTGTTCAGCACAGTGGAGCATTAAGCTCTTAGGTGGAATAAAATTTAAACTGAAGCTAGAAAGTAAAAGTAGGAATAAAACCAGAATTGCTTTATTCTGCCAATAGTTCAAAAGGAACATCTAATGCTAGAAGCTGCTGACTGCTTCACATTTTAATCAATTTATTAAAAAATATATAAGAGGAAAGATATATATAAAAATACAGAATAGAAAAGTATAAAAATAACTCAATTTGTTGCTCCAATTGTAGATTTTCCTATCAGTTTCATAAAGGCCTTACAGGATGTTGAATTGTCAGTCAGCTCAGAATACCTTTGAGCAGAGTCTCTGGCTGGGGACACTGTTGTTTGTAAATTCAGGCCCTCCATTTTCATATGTAAGTCTTTGCCCTCTACTGCACCACCCCCAGAATATTCTTAAAGTACTTTTTGATGTTTGTCTTTATTATCTTCAGCTAGTGATATTAGTAAGCTCTCCCTGTAGTACAAGTGTTTTTTATAAAACACAGATGTTACAGATTGCAATGAAAGAAAAAAACCAAAACAACAAACGACACTTTCTGTAGAAAATTTTCTTTTTGCTTCTTTGACTTTTTGTTTTCAATGTATTTGTTGTAAATGTAGTATATTTTTATATGTACTCATGAGGACTAACATAAAACTGAGGACCTTATTCTTCCCCCAGTGAATCCAGTGGCAAATCATCTCCAAATTCCAGTAAAACTAGAATGGATGGACTTTACAGTCTGGGTAGGAAAAAACAAACATCTTTCTGAAAATTCTCAAAACCTGGAAAACAAGTCTGAATATAATTTGGCTGAACAGGACACCTTACAATTTTCCTGAAGGAATGCTTGCAACTAGCGATTCTCCAGTTCATCCCGATAGCTCTAATACTCATGAAAACCCATTTCCCACACTAGCCTGGGGAGTTGCACCAGGCAGTTTTGGGAAGAGGGTTTTCTTTGGGTTTGAATTGTGAACGTGCAGCTCAGCACTCCAGGTAGGCAGCAGCTAAAAGAAAATGCACCAATTTCTGTGTGATATGTAACAATTATCATAGCTCACCTCTTCTCCTCCGTGGAGTCGGATGCAGCCGTCCTGGTACCAAGATCACAGGAAAGCTTATCTAGAAGGGGTCCTTTGGTTTGGCTCCTTTTTACCTCTCCCCTTTTTAACAGCTGGTGTTTCCAAGAACTGAGTTGAAAGGCTGAGACAGATTTTCATTTTTAATAACTGAGCTTCAGGTTCCCTGGGGAAAAAATGTCCTCCACTGGAGACAAGAAGGTCCTGTGTCACCCAAATTCTTTACTTATTAAAGAGATAGATGAGATCCTCTTACAAAACTACAGTAAAGTCTCTCCTTAAATCTGGAGAGGTGTTTGCTGTTTCTTTCTTACAATCTTTTTTTCATTTGTATGGCCCCCTGATGAAATTCCAGCAGGTCACCTGCTGCCAGGACTGACAGGGCAGGAATTGCTGCAGAGGGCAGGGAAATTGGGAGGTGACACTTGCATCCCGGCTCTGCCAAAGGCACTATGCCATTGTGGGATCCACTCGTTTGGTTTGTGCTTCATGTTCTCCAGGTGTACGGTATGGACAGTACTGTGGTGGAAAACATTCTGAGCTCCTTCAAAAGGTGCTGGCGGGTGGCAAATGGTTATTTTTGTCCATTTTGTTAAAGGGAGGTCATCTTCCTTCAAATTCCTGTCCTCTCTCCCTCTCTGAGTGTGTGCAGAGGCAGAGTAGATTGATGCATGTGGAAAACTCATAACATGAAACTCCTTGGACTGATTTTCGTTATTTGCTTCCAATTTTTTAAATTATCTATTTTTGTGGGGGGAAAAAATAAAGAAAAGAAAAATCAGGGGTTGCTCACGGAAAATAGAGCAGTCTGGAACAAAAAAACCAGCAAAGTGCAAGAGTTGTCGCCTCTTTAAAGGCCGACATTAACATAACCATTTCAAAAAATTCCATGGAAAAAGTGGTTTGCAGTTGAATAAACAGCAAATTTCATTCAAAGAGCCACTTTATTGGACAGGATCCAAGCCCAAATGGCCACCTTTTCAAATGTCCGTGTGTACCTTGGGTACAGAAGTCCCACTTGAGCATTACCACAGATTTTAAAATCTTGCCTAGGACTCCTGGTTGGAGGGAAACTTAGAGGGGAAACAAAGTGGGGAAAACAAAAGGGGAAGGTTGAAAGCTGATCAGGTACCCACGAACTTGGGGCAGTTAAAGCTTTTGCGCGGGTTTCACATAGACAGCAGGCTGACTGCTGGCTTCAGGGGAATGGCAGGAGGAGAGAGAGGAGAAGGGAGGAGAAGCCGGGGGGAGCAGAGCCAGGCAGCCAGCTGAGAGCGGTGGGTCCCACCTCTTGGTGGCTGTAACGCTGTGAGACAGTGGACAGGCAGCACCCTCCCTCTCCACGGTTGTGACTCAGGGCTGGTTTGTTCCCCCTGGGGAAGCACCCTGCCTTCCCTGCTGGTGCTGCACAGCCTCGCGCCTGACCTGACTCATCACTCCCTTTCCTGGGGGACTAACCAGAAGGGCTGTTTCTGGTTAAATCAACTTTCATATTCTTTTTCCCCTTTTCTTCTCTTTCGTTTCAGTTTTCTGCTACTTTTCCATTCTCATATCTCTGCTTCTGTTTGCTAATGCTGTCTCCTCTCTTGTGTTTTCTTCCTCCTCTCCTCTGCTGCTCCAGCATTCCCTTTGCTTTCTTCCAACTGGTCTCATTTTTCAGTTGTCTTTTACTCTCTGCTGCCAAGGAAGGGCACCACAGACTCTGGCCCCCAGCACTGCTGTGGAGTGTTACTAGCTGTAGTTACTTGCTGTAGTTGGTGCTTTCTGTTGTCAAAGCACCTTACAAATAGTATTGTTATGGCAACTGCAAGAGGCAAGTAAGCCAGTGTCCGACCTACTTTGTTGACAGAGAAGCTGAGATAGCTACCTCCTCTGCCTGCCTCATGATCTTGGCTATCCAGTCCGAGGTGCTAGCTGGCCTCCCAAAATCATGGGGCAGCTTTGACAGTTATTTCTATGTGTGTTTTCCTTCTGTGCCTGTTATTTCAGCATCTCACACTAGCTGATACCCCTGCCCAAGGGCATCCAGCAGCTCAGTGGCCGTGCTGACATGACATTGTTGGACTCCTTTCCTAAAGGCTGACGGTGAAGTGACTTTCAAACACAGGTGGCACTGGAATCACCCCCCTTTTGCTCACAAGCAGCGGCACCTTTACAGAGCTGCCTTGGTTGCCTACAGATCCAAACTGCTGAGTCACACTATTGTGTTTTGGGCTTTTTGTAAAGCACTAGACTATTTTCGAAGGGAAATCACAATGGAGGGATATGGCAGCTCCCATGCGGGGCCCCCCGGGACCGCTGGGTCCCTGCAGAGCAGCGCTCGCCTTTGTGTGGTGTGGGGCTTGAGGAAGCCCCCACAGCCCCATGCCAGAAGAATGAGCAGCTTGCTTCAATATTTCCTTTCAATTCACTGCAGCCACTTAGGGAAGGGGTGGATTACAATATAGGAGAAAGGTTACATCTCGTGCCTTTTTGTGTATCGCTATGCCGCGATAGCAATTTTTGAAAGGATATTTGCCCCCACATGCACACACAGGCTTTCTGCTATAGCTGTGTGTTAGGTGATTCTCTCAGAGCTCCAGATTCCCACCCCCAAACTTCTACTGAAATCAGCAGATTTCTGTATGCAAGCTCCAATCCTTTTTACTTTATCGTGTCTTACAGCAGATAGCACTTTTGAAGTTTTTCTGAATAAATACAAGTAAATTCAATGGTTAAGTGAAAGTAAAATTACATCTGGCATGAGCAGAAGGCAGAACAAAAGAGTGAAAGATGTCTCAAAATGAATCTGTAAGGGATCTTAGGCAAATCATCTTCCCTGGCTCAGGACTCGGAGCTTCTGTTGCTAAAATAAAGACTTAATTTTACACGTCCTGTATAACTCTTTGAGCTGAGAATGGAAAGCGTATTAAAGAAGTGGAAAAGGCTATTGATGTATAATAGGACAGGTAACTTTCCTTAATCTGAAATTGTCCTCTAGTTTATATGCTTGTTTACCCTGGTTTTATGCCCGTGTAACACTACTAGTTTAAGGGAATTTAATAGTAAGCTGTGCTTACTGAAGAACGGAGGTCGTGGGCTTAGGTTTTATCAGTGAATTCCATGCCATAATAATATCTATGGTCTCAATTTATCCGTTTCACAAAATGCTGTCTCTCCTCAACCTGTGAAGCCTTTATGCAAATAAAGATGTTACTTAAATTCCGGCAGGATATGAGAGTTCCTAAGCTTAAACAATCTAACAGCCGCTGTTGCAGCCCACCTCTATCTGCTTTTAGAAATTTTCTGTTGAAGTCTAGTGTTTTCTCCAGGGTGTCCCAGATTTAGGAGTATCTTACAAAAGATTCTGCATGTATTTAATGTATTAAAATGCCAAAACAAACATAATCGAGCCATGCTTATCCACTTGTATAGTGAATTTTTGCTAGTATCAAAGATTACAAAAGATAAATTTGAAGCCCTTGTATTTGACTATTCATAAAAAATAGATAACTAAAAGATAACGAGAAGATAACTAGAAGTTAGATAACTTCTAGAAGTTAGATAACTACTAGATAAGACAGATAACTGTGTTTTCCTGAGTACTTAGAGAATAAGTCTGTCTAGGTGACCTACAGGAATAGAAATAGTATGATCTTTGACATCAAGCACACCTTCCTATACATTAAACAGAATATTTTTCAGCATGGAAAAGAAAGAATTTGAGGGAAAAAAATCCATTGGAAAATTTCAAGTTAAAGGCACTTCAACTAGAGATCAAAAAATTGGAACTGGAAAATTTCAACTAAAAATCACTTGTAGCTATCGTCAGATGACATTGTATACAAAGGGCAAAGGCCAATTTTCCTTGCATTAATTTGTTATGAATGCCTCTCTCCAGTTGAGCACTCAGGGGATTGAGGGCAGGCTGTCACCAGCCCTGGACAGTGAGGAGAAGTTTTGGTGTCTGACGAGCAAGGGCTCTCCAGCATGAACCAGGGGGCTCGAAGGACCCCTGAGGGAAGCTAAAGAAACAGACATCCCGGTTCACGGGTTGAAGGTGGATTGGCATGTGCCTGGCAGAAGTCTTCTAACTATGAAGAACATGCTTACAAGAGGGATAAACAGGATTTGTAAAAACAAACATAGCTACAGGCAGGCACATTAAGCCAAATTCGTTCCTAGTAAACCCTGCCTGGCTTACACTGCAGGGGTGAGCTTGGCTCAGTGTGTGACCTTATCTAAGGCTGGAGCCATGACATCTAATATGTACAGATATTAACACTGTACATACTGGGGGCTTTTCATTTATAAATGGATCGACAAATAAATTCAGTCTGACATGGAGAAGTCAGGTTACCCTGAATTTGTGTACGTGCTGCGTGGCACAACCTATACTCTCCGTTTGTGCCTATATATAGAAAGTAAATCTACGCGGCGGGGCAGTGGGGGCAGGGGAGGCTTTGGCCCTGATCCATTACACCTGGCCTTTCTCGCGCACCATGAAAATTTCATGTTGTTTTCCTCCAGCATCTCCCGCGGTCTTTGTTCCTCTCAGGCCAGCGCTGACCAGCGGCCTCCCGGCCAGGCAGGCAGCGAGCCCCGGCCAGGCAGGCTCCCTTCTGCTTCTCTTGCAAATTCTAATGAGCCGTCAATCAACAGCCTTGTTTCTTCAAAGCTTATCTTGTGACTGCTGAGAGGGGCCAGGACTAGGGATAATGTGCAAGCTGGAAGAAAAGACACCAAGAGCATATTTGAAGTGCTTTTTTAGTTTTACAACCAAGATTTTTCTCCAAACTGTTGTGACTTTCAAGCTCTCACGGTAAAAAAAAGTCACTCGGGATTACAACAGATAAACAAACAGGTACTTTAGTATGAAGGAAGAGCAGTAATCTCTACACCTTATCAAAGGCATCGGATAAACAGGACAAATTGTCAGACTGACTGGCAGGTCACCTTTTTTGGCAGAAAGAAACGAAGCTCATTTCTAGAGATGAGTCAAAAGTGGAACCATGTTGCTAACCCACAAAAGCTTTGGAGGGTTGGTTAGAAAACGTGGTCTAGTTCTCCTTTAGGTACATCTTCATTGTGTTGGTAACTCAGCTTTGTGACAGACCCCTGGGGAACAGCGAAAGAGGCGGAAGGGAGCTGCAGTGAGCTCTGAGGCAGCCGGACCCAGAGCGGCTGTACGAGCCCAGGGTCCCTGGTCTGGTTCAGACACAGCTGCTTGAGTTCAGCTTTGCAAGGCAGAGCCTCGCTGGCAGAGCCTGGCTGCGCTTTTCTGCAAGGAGAACAGACTGACTGTTTGAAGACATCACTAAAACATCTCACTTGAACTAAGGTGGCACTGCAGACATGCAGAGCTATTTCACTTGAAGTGCAAAGACTTGGAGGGATCTTGCCACTAATTAATTCAATTTGATAAGTTCTGAAGCCAAACTCCTCTTTGTATCTTACTCAGCAATAACTTTTTAAGCTTTTTCATTGATGTCCCTGAAAGAGATGACTGAGAACTAGACTGAAGGCTTACCAATTGATGTTAACGAAACAGCTTTGTTTTATACCTGCCTGAAGATGCTCATGCAGCTTTAATTTCAAAATAAAATGAGAAAAACTACTCATATTTCAGAACAACTGAAGAAGAAAGACAAGATTTTTTTACAAGTTGTTGGAGCAGAATCGAGTTGTAGGTTGGTGGGTTGTTTTTTTTTTTGGGGGGGGGGGGGAATATAGTACTTAATATCTTAGTTTTCTGAAACAGTTTTAACATAACAAACAATTTCTATTTCTGAATCCAGGCTAACCCTAACTCTCCATTACTTTGACCTTGTAGAGCTAATCTTAGAAATGCTACTGTTCCATCCCATCCCCCCTGTAACATACCTATGTCCCCAGCACCTCCGTGCAGTGAGGAAATGCCCCACCTTTTACAATGGCAACAAACTGAGGCCCAGGGCAGCCACGTGACTTGCCCAAGGCCACACGGGAAGTCCATGGCAGGCGGGGGACTGTGTGGGCATCTGGCACCACTCATCCTTCACCGCCCTTTACACCTTTGCAAAGTCAGCTGCCGTTCCAGTCTTACTACATTTTCTACCCACTTCAGATGTTTCTGTGCATTGGGTTTAAATGCCAGATAGTCTTATAAACAGCTGAACATTGTCAATTCAAACAATTCATTGTGAGCCTCAAGATATCTAGTGGTTTCTGACACACCCAGCTCATGGACCAAAACATTCTTTCTAACTGGGGTGATGGAGGAGAAAAGCTTGAAAACAAGAGTCTCAACACTGAAATGCAAGAAGTCAGGTGGAATGAATCCTACACACATTACTTCTTAAAAATACGTCTTCGTAAATTGAACTCTTGCCTTTTCATGGCTTAGTTCATGATTGCCAGGTATCTGGTGTTGCTAATACTGATACTCCATACAACTATGGTGAAAAGCTGGTGCTGTGATGCAACTAGAGCGCCAGGAGGTGGCCAGAAAGTAGATGTGAGGAGGCAGTGAGGTTATGTGATCAGATAGGCGTGCAGTGTGTGAATGTGAAGTGTTATAAATGAGTCTGTACTTTTTATGTATAACCCAAACAAGGCTGACTGGACACACAGACTTTGAGGGGCTGGAAATTTAGGAAAAGTTGCTCTAAGAATTCAATTTTTCTTACGTGTGCCTTTGTTCAAAGTGCACCCTACTTACAGGTGTCCTGGAAGGGATTTGAACACGGACTTTGCAAAGCCTGACTACAGGGCAAGATGGCTTTCACACACTCTGCACCACTGCCAGGCTCCTGCTACACCACAGTTAGCATCCAAATTTTGCAGGAGCTGTGAAGCAGATGTGCAGGATCCAAGGACACTGCTCTGTTTCTTGCCATTTCCTTGGTGTGGGAGCTAACCACCAGCCATAACTCAGAGGCATGTGGCTATCTCCTCTTCCAGCCTTGCTTTTGAATGAAAGTGGTTACAGCTGTGGTGTTCTGTGCCTTGCCCTAATAGTTAGGTTGGTTACAATGTCAAGCACATGCCTGATGAGCCAGTTACTCGTGTCCAAAGAGATCACTACTTCTAGGAAATAACTTGGGGGCTATGAATCCCCAGAGTACACAGGTACTTAACTCAAGGCCACAGGTAAAGTCCTAGGGAAGAGTGAGGCTCCGCACATGCCCCAGCCTTTCTGATTTCCTTCAGTATGACCCTGCTCAGCACCCTGGCTGTTGTAAATCTCATTCCCAACACCAGCTGCTCCAGGGCATTGCTCATCTAATCAGAGCTCACAAACTCAAAAGCAAGTGCCTATAAAGGAGCTGTGGAGATGTTTGGAAAAACCAAGCCCTACTGTATTTTGGCCTTGGTATATAATGATGCACCTTTTTTCAGCTGATGTAAAATACTTGCTCGTAGACAGTACAAACAATACCTTACTTCACAGAGAAAAGCCAGCCAATGTTATTGGCACTGGTATAGCTGATGCCAGTCCACCCTTTTTCATCCTACAAAGCTTTGTAGGATTTGAACACAGTTAAAAGCTGTATGATCTACTGTCTTGCTGACCCTGTCTGACCTAGCAGTCTAGTGTAAAACAAACTTGCATGCTCCCCCACACATGCTAGCCGTGGGTAGGACAATGCAGCCTTTCCAGGTGATTCTGGCTGGAAAATCCCTCTGCAACCCACTCCCTACAAACTGTCTTGCAGGTCATGTGGATGCAACAGTGGCAGGTCCTGACTCTTAATAATTCATTATGTACAGGCACCATAGGGGTCATTCAGCTGCTGGCCCTTGTGTGCAGTCCTAGCAGCTGTTCCCCATTTCCAGCAAAGCAAAGGAATTTCCTCTGGGCAAAGCATGGCCCTTGGGCTGCCCGTCAGAGCACCCCTTTTATGGGTGAAATCCTAGACTTTCTGGGACTACAATGGAAAATCCCTTTCTAGATGTCATCTCTAATTTGTCTATCACATAATTCCTAGTAGTCCAGAAAGACTGTCTGATCATTTGTACGTTTAGCAACCCCAGCTGTTACGTGCCAGCTGTGCTGCACAGAGCTGGCTGCTGCTTGCTGGGTTCCAGTACAGTGATGCCAATTGCTGATCTTCTCTGAGGAGTGTGAGTGCAAGAGCAAAGTGCTTCTGACAGGTCACAAGCAACCAACAGCAGCTGTAAGACCAGGCTTTGAACAGTTTGATTTGGATTCTCAGGGTCAAGGAGAGTGAATTCCTCAGCACAAAAAGCAGCTTTACAGATACAGGATCCTTGTGTTTTTAAACAGAAAACATTGTATTTTAAACCTACGGAACACCAGTGCTTCAAAGCTCAGGTGCGGGCCCCAAGGTCCCCAAAGCTTGAGGGACAGAGACCTGGAGATTTGTTCTGGCTTAATTGCCAAATCAATTCAAATGGTGCAAGTCCCACCTAATGTGCTTCACCAAAAACTGTCATTGGTGTTGCCGCTGATACCTTACAGGAGAGTTCCTTTTCAAAAAGGTCGGATCAAGAACCCCACCTAGAGTAAATACTTGTCAGCTCCTGAGACCTTTCTCTGTGGTTAGAGGAGAGCATGTCTTATTTAAAAGAAAAGTGAGAGAGAGAGGCTGTCTGAGTGGCAGGTAGTGCACTGCAACCTCGTGTGAATAATTGAAGTGGAATCTGGAATGCACACCACTGTGCCAGGGACTTCTGGAGACCACGTCTCGTCGGAAGAACTGACTCTTACTGAAGAGGTAATGGAGAAGTTGCTGGCCCAAACCTCTGTAGTCTCAGCCTGAGGTGGAACAGAGACCTCAGGGTCAGCAGGGACACCCCTCGTAGCACAAAGTGTATGGAATTTGAAAGCTGGGCACTGATCCAGGGCCTCAACACAAGCTTGCAAACAGATCATTCAGTGATGCCAAGGGCAGCTATGAGCTTCCTCCCGATGAAAGGATGCTAGGATTTCTGAAACAGTGATGCCACAGGAGTTGAGAGGCTCTAGAAATCCCCTCTTACTCACTTCAATGTTGAACATCCATGAGCAGAGCTGGCTGCCGTGATATTGGAAACACTTCCGTTCTTTGGCACTGCAGCTCTAAACGATACAGGCAGCAATACAGCCTCACCAGTGTCACAGTCTAGAGACTTATGGTTACACTGGATGACAGTTTCTGCAAGTAACTAATGATGTTGCTACTGTGCTGGGTCGGTGTAAGGCAATGTTTCTTCACTCTACTCTGAGCACTGCCTTGATAGTGCGCTAATCTCCAAGGCAAAAAGGAACTCCAAGAAAAGTTTGTGGTGCAAATGCTGTCCTTCTCCAGGCATGCTCAGTAGCCTGGATTCTGAGCTGAACATGGGGCAGTTTGCCTCTCACACCCAGAGCACAACCCTGGTTGCTAACTTTCAGGCACCATGGTTGAAATGTACTGATCTCAGAACCAAAGCACAAAACTCTTCTCACATTTCTCATCATGGGAAGAGTCTCTGATCCAGTGGGGAAGGAAGACCAGGAGGAAAGTAGTCCCAGGAAGGCCATGGAAGCTGTATTTACATGGATCCTATGGTCCTACATGTTTTGCTAGAAGGCATGCAAGTGGTTTGTCAGAATACAAGGGAAACAGGACAGAGGAGGAGAATGACGTGACATGGGATGTCTCTGGATGAAAGTGCTTGGAATTCTCTAATATTGTGTCTTCATGTGGGCAGATTTGATTCTTCACCTTTTCCCCACATCTCTACCAAAAATGTTTCCAAGCATTTCAACAAAAAAATAATTCCCATGATAGCTTCTGTGAAAGTTTTCCTGAAAGCTAGTTATACTTTTCTAACTATTGACCAAAATTAGACGGCAAGTGTTACCACTGAGATAAAGATTTAAATCCCGATACAGCAGCGCTCTTCCAGACTTAATTAATGCTAACAGGCTTCTGACTACTTGTGTTCTGTGGAATCCATTCATTGAGACAAAATATATATCAAAGCCTTTCCAAGGCATGGGATTAGTTCACAAAACATTGTCAAGTTCAATCTGTTAGCAGAAGTATACTTTGCAAACTTCCTAGCTCTCTAATCAAGCACCATGGGAATTAGAATAATCATTCTTGATAATTTTAAAAAGGGATGGCATTTTTGCTAATGAATTTTTAAAATTTCCTATGCACAAATTTGCATTTTTCTACATACTCCTCTTTAAACCCAGTTTTCCAACACTGCAGACAGACAAAAAGAGTCAGAAACGTTATACTTATAGAGACCCAGACTGCTGCCTCTTGGGAACAGAGAAGAGTTTAATGGGATGGGGGAAAGCGTCTGTATAGCTGCAATTGTAGGGGGAGAGAATGGTTTATTTAGTTGCTTCTCAATGACCTATCTTTCTTAGGTGTTTCTAGGTTGCCCATCACATCAGTATCTGAGCTCCATCTCAACTGTCTGGAAGGTAGTAACAGAAAACTGCTATTTGATCTCAGTCCTTCTTTATCTAATCTCATCTATCAAGAGTATGCTCAGCAGCTCGGTATCTGAGCACCTCAGAGAAATTACACAAAGTCAACAACCTTCTTCGGCATCTCCTTTTTGTATTGGAAAAAAAGCAGTGCTTACAAACAAGGAAATCCAGATCAGTACTGTGTGATTCAGCTACGTGCACCCACAGGGAACGTGCAGAGGATGAATAGGGGGAGCAGAGCTGTTGTGGGTAAAAGAAGCTGCACTTTCTATGGAAGTCTTCCAACAGCCACATCATAACCACTCATTAATTATAACCCAGCTGATACAGAACTCGGCATGTTCGATGTTCAGCACAAATGTCTTAAGATGTTTAACAGATGGTGAAAAGTGAACTACAGGTAAAATGTTGGTCCCAGACTACTCAGATAGCAGCAGAGCCAGAGCTACAGTCCTTGGGCCTGGATCCAGGATAATAAATTCTCTGCACTGGACCTGAGGTATCCTGGCAAGGAAGGTTTTATGCCTCAGTGGGCTCCTTCAACCCACAGATCTACTATGGAAGACAACTGCTTGTCACCTCCTCTCATCCCCTGCCCTCCAAGCACACATTAGTGAAACCTCTAATGACTAGGTTTCATCCGGGTGCAGCACATCCCCACCCCACAGTACTCCACTGTACCCACTGCCTGCTCGCACACCAGAGACTGGGAAGGTGGATGAAGTGCACCTGGAAATCCCCAGCTCAAGACTTGAGCAAGAGTCAAAGCTGTCTGTGGGCAGAAAAGGAGCAAAAATCCCAGGGCTTTGGCCTGCTAGGAGCTAGTCTGACAAGGACGGCTTTAGCAGCGGTGATGGCTCCAGCAGCCCTCACACCTTCTCCCCTTCCCACCCTGTGCCCCCTGCTCCTCAGTTCGCCATTGTAGCTGTTTGTGGGGTTGGATGGTGACTGAGACTGACCACGTGGCCCTGGTCACTCCAAGGTGCATCTGAAAGAGCAGCTTGGGGATAAGAACAGGCGGTTTGGAGTGTTTAAGCCAGCAGTTCTACCAGAAGAAACGTTTGTCAACTTTTGCCATAGTTCAGTGCTTAAATATAAGCCCATATACTGATGAGGCTGCTGGTCTCAGCTGCTGTTGCTGAAGTTTCTGCTACATGGCCTGTTGACAATAAGTCATTTGCTATGTAAATTCTCATCATTTCTATGCTTCAAATTCATTTTAAGGTCTGCTGTGATAAATGTTGGCCTCCCGAGGAATAACAGAGCGCTTGATTTATGCTCTTACAATTACCTCTGTTAAGTAGTCACAGCACTTAAAAAAAAGATCTTAGAGTGGCCAAAGGCTATTTTGTGCACCTCCAGGTCCACAGTTCAAATGCCACATAAAGTTTAATTGCTTTCCTGATCTAGGCTGATCAGCCCTGCTCTCTGCAGCGTGGCCCTTACGGCCTCGCTTGCTGTCAGTGCCAGCTGAGAGGGGCTGGAGCCTCTGCCACTTCATCTCCAGTCAGGCTGAGTGAACGGTGCCTGCAATTAATAAGGGATCATGTGCTCAACTTCTATAAATAAATGAAAGGGACAGAGTCATCCCTAGGAGCCTCATCACCTTTTAGGCACTCATGCATACCATAAGTGCACTGGGCCAGCACAACAGCTCAGGAACAAAATGAGCAATTAATTAAACAAATGTACAGTAACAGAGGTAATGGAGTAGCTATCTCCACAGTGGGAAAGCTTCCCAGAGCCATCTCACCTGACCAAAGCCTGGACTAAGCCAGCAAGGTGGAAAGGAAATGAGTAAAGAAGAGGTAAGTGAGTTTTAAAAAGATCAGAGGTTGTGACTGAAAACCAGGAATACCAAGTCCTGTCCTCAGGGTACAGACACATTAAACCATCAAAGGCTGTGAAACTTCCAGACACACTCCTGCCCACAGTGAGCATGGAGTAACCTGAGACTGTTGGGCCCTGGGAGGAGGAAAGGCAGCGGCCTGATGTTTATGTTGGGCTATGCTGGATGACTGCTTACCAGGTAAGCACCAGGCAGCTGGTGCTGGTGCCCTTCAGTTTGTAGCCAGGTTCATCATGTTGTAAGCTGGATGTGTCATAGAATGGTTTGGGTTGGAAGTGACCTTTAAAGGTCATCTAGTCCAACCCCCCTGCAGTGAGCAGGGACATCTTCAGCTAGTTGAGGTTGCTGAGACCTCTGTCCAGCCTGACCTTGAATGTTTCCAGGGATGGGGCATCTACCACCTCTCTGGGCAACCTGTGCCAGTGGTTCACCACCCTCATTGTAAAAAATTTCTTCCTTATATCTAGTCTAAATCTTCACTCTTTTAGTTTAAAACCATTACACCTTGTCCTATTGCTACAGGCCTTACTAAGAAGTCTGTCCTTGTCTTTCTAACAGGCTGCCTTCAAGTACTGAAAAGCCTCAATAAGGCCTCCTTGGAGCCTTCTCTTCTCCAGGCTGAACAATCCCAACTCTCTCAGCCTTTCTTCATAGCAGAGGTGTTCCATCCCTCTGATCATTTTTGTGTCCCTGTCCTCATTTACACCAGCAAGCTGGTGGAAATATTGGCTGGGGTATTACTCTGCATTCAGGGTTAGTTTTCTGCTAAAAGGGGGATAGTTACATCAATGAGCTTTATTTGGTACCTTAGGTGCAGTATCTCCTGTCAAACAAGGCCTTCAGCAAAGTATGGTGGCTCTGAGGAAAATTTGGATCTATTGATGGAAATATCCTAGAGAAGTATTAGGAAGTCCCACTGTATGACTGTAAGAGCTTCTTCTGTCTTTAAAACAAATACATCCAGGTATTTGAGAATACATTCACTTAGAATCAGGGCTAGTAGCTTCAGGAAAGCACTGCAAGTCTTAGAGCCCAAAATTAAGTGGGAGAAAACATCCGCTGAGTCTTTCAGCCTGAGAGGAATAACAGCATTGTTTTGTGAAAAAGTTCCATTACAAGTGCCCACAATGTCCAGGTCCCTCCAACACTTAGTTTGGCAGAAGAAAAGACTCATCTTTGAAGCCATGTGGCTACAGGTGGTATGATTGAGTAGTTCAGAACTGCTGAGTGCATGTCGAGCAAGCGTTCATTAAAAATTATTGATAACAGGTTTTTGAAACACTCTCGAAAATACTGATTTTAAGCAAAGGTGTGCAAATAAGCACTGTCCAGCAGCTCTAGTGCAAGAGCATTACCTGAAGTGCTAAAATAATCTGTGGATTTAACTTATTTCCAGTGTAGATGTAAGCACAGGTCACAAGTATGTTTTTGTGCATCTGTAACCTCAAACGGAGATGCAACACTAAGGAAATGTGGGATGGAACAGATAATTCCTAAAAATGCCTGGTGGGAAGAATTAAATACCTGTTCAAAGAGTCAGCTTTGCACTTTTCAGCTGGTGATAAGTGGATTAATGGTCAGTCTTCAGGGAAATGCTAATTAGCCTAACTGGGAACAGATATGAGAGCCAGAATAAGACCAAGAGTTTCAGTCTGCAGCCATGTAAGTGTAATTCCGCAGTGACGCTCTTGACTTCACTGGATAGATCATGATTCACAATGCTGTGACTTGGTGGACTGTCAGTCTCTAGGCATGGTATTAATAAAGGAGGCTTTTCTTTGATCCAGTAATAATGCTAATCTTTGTTCTAGAGCTGCAGAAACTGATTGGACCGTATCTTCCATGGTGGGATGTAACCAGTGATGCAAGTGATACTCATTTCCCTCTCCAATACAGGAGATAAAACAGACAGATTAGGGACACACACACACACTACAATGGTGGCATTTAAAAATAAAAATGTTGTGTTTTCCTATTTACATGAAAATTATAGTTTCCTTGGGCAAAAAAATCTCTGTGTTATCCCCCTCTCCTATTTTTCCATCAATGAACTAAAACCTGATTTTGACTCGTTCTTTTTTGTTATGGCATTAGCTAGGAATTTTAAAATGTTTGCATGTTCTTCATACTTTCAACTAGTGCCTATGCTCCATCAGGTACAGCATGTTTGGTTGTCCTAGTATGGCATATCTGACTGTGCCAGCTTGTCATGGGGGGAGGTCTCTGCCCAGGAACTTTGGGATGTGTTATAGGAATTTCAGGATGTGTTATACCACCCCCAGCTGCTTCTTATACTGATAGAAAAACTAAGCTCACCCCAACACTGTAACATGCAAAACAGAGGAAGCATGCTGATACTGTGATCTTCTCCATAATTAACAGCATTTTGACTAATCCCGGTGAATTCGCAGCAAATTATATTGCTGCTGCCCTTTATCTCAGGCTTATAAAGGGAACATGTGGCTCTGATTTACCTTTTCCTCGCACAAATTACTGCATGGGGGAGTAGCAAGGGAAATAGGAGGCTAGACATAAAAATTACCAGGCAGTCTTTGCTATGTCTAAAGAAGCCCTCTAAGGGAAAAATTATAAGAATGGCAGAAAAATTGAGCAAGAAGGTTGCGATGTTATGTTAGGTACATGCAAAAGCAAGAAAATGTTAGGGCAGGTCCTTGGCTGCTGTAAGCAGCTGTAACTTCACTAAATAAATGGGGCCAGGTTGATTTACACTATAGGGGATCTGTTATGGTGTTCAGTGCCATTATAATTTCTAATGAGCAGTTTTCACTGCTATTAATTCAGCTGGTATTAATAATTTAGCTTTTGGACTGGCCAAAATAAGCTATTTTAATCACTAAGAATAAGATTCCAAATTGCCATCTGAAGTTGTCTTTTGAGCCTCTGAAAAGTACTTTTGAGGACTGCCCTGACAAAGTGCCTGGAGGCAGATCTGCATGTCTGCTTCAAAGGCCTGTCTAGACGAGGAAAATGAGCAGCTCTTACAATGTGCTAATGGGTACATATTGGTTAGCACATTTTAAAACACCAGAGAAAAGGAAGAAGATGCTCTCTCAGGGCATAGTGCCTTGTAGACTGAGCTGGGTTAAACTCTTGCCTCTGACAAGGAGAAATCATGCTCCATCTTCTCTTCATCTCCACTACCCTGTGCCCGGGTGTACAGTCCTGCTCCCTGCTTTACAACTGATGTTCTCTGGACCTTTTCTATGAACCAATTCACTGAGCCAGCAGAAAATTGATGACAAAAAAGAAATGGATATGTTTGTGGTGGTTTAGTTTGTTGGATCGGCTAATGGAAGGGTGCAAACAAATGCCAGAGCCAAGTAAGTGGCAGGAAGATGTGTCTGGGAGACAGGATAGGAAGGACAGAAAATCTCCACCTTTCTTCAGCAGTTAAGTTGGCTCACTCTACCTGGTAAAACTACAGTCTCTATCCTTGATATCTGTGCTGAGCCTAGCAAGGAGGAGTCTAGATGATTGTGTGGGTAGATGACCACTTCCGTTTCACACTGGCCATCAAAACAAGTATACAGACACCAGCTGGCTGCCTCAGAAACTGTAAATTGGAAATGAAGCTTTAGTATCAGTCTTAATCCCCTCTTCTGCTGAACAGTTTTCTCATACTTAGTCAAAAGACAGTCTTTTCCCTTAAAACATGAGTCTCTTCCCAGTTGGCTTCACTCACTTCCACAGTTTGGTGACCTGACTGTGTGTGTGGGGTGCACTCGACTTTGGCCCCATTCAATCCGTGTCATCCCACTGCAGGTCTTCTAATGCACCTCAGCCCACATCCAGCTGCTCGAGTTTCCCTCCAGCCCCTCTCCCTTCCATATGGTCTGTTGCGTTTCTTCCCTTTTGTGCTACCTAAACTCAGTCTTTCCTGCTTTTGCACTCTCTGTGAGCTTAATGTTTTTTTTAACTCTACCTCCTAGGTTCAAAGCTCTTCCTCTGCATCCGAACTTATTCGGTTTGGGCCTTATTCACCTGTTTCAGATCACTGTCCTCCCTCCAGAAGCTCAGACTCTCTCAGGCCCTGGCTCACAGGCTGTTGACACAGCTGTCCATATGAGTATCTTTCCTTCAGATGGATAAAAACTGATCAAGATTTGGCCCGTGGTGAATTTTTGTAAGGCATGTGGCCTATTTTTCATTATGGTAAGTGTGTTTGTTCTGCTCCTTCTGGGTATGACAGGAGCTTTCTTACTTGGATGCAGAGTGCTGTGCATTATGAGGGTGTCCCTGTTCATTTTGGCCTGTTCACTTTGTTCATTTTTGGTCTCTCTGTATCCAGCCCTTCTTTGCAATAGGCAGAAAAGGAGGGGTAAAAGACCTAGCCTGGGGCGTGAGCTGTTAGTTCAATATAAAGAGATTTAAGTAGGAGCAATGGGAGAAGGAAACAGGCTGAATATCAGGAAAAGCTCCTGCCAGTGAGACGTGTTTGGCTGTGAAATCTTCTCCCAGGGGAAAGAGGTCAAAGCCTCATTGTTTGGAAGTAGAGCTGGTCAAAACTGTTTTTGGAGCAGCAGCAGCAGTGGGAGTGGTGGAGGTGGGGAGAAGAGCAGCAGCTGTGCATGGCGGAGCAGGGCCGCAGATAGGCGAGGAGAAGTGGCTGGATGCACAGCGAGAAGAAGCAGGAGGAGCAGGGGAGGCTGAAGGAGGAGCGATGCACCGGCACAAGGGACACAACAAAAGGAGTAACAGAGGCGCAGTGGGGAGCAGCAGACAAAAGCAGGAGAGAAAGCAGGGAAAGCAGAGGGGGAAAGGGGCAGGAGCCACAGAGAGGCAGGACAGGAAAGAATGGTGGGAAATGCTTAGAGAAGCACTGCAAGGAGCAACCGGGCAGGGGTGATGACAATAGCAAGGTCTCTTTTTGCTTTGGTGAACTCAGTGGCCTTGGCTAAGTAAAGCTAGAAGGTATTAAAGGACAGAGACAAAGATATCAGATCTGTTGATGACATTATTTGAAAAAATCTCTCATACTAGGACACTTTGTGCAGTTTGCTCACTCTGCATCAGGATGGAATCAAGGCGTTTCAATGCATTCCTTGAGAAAGCCAGGGACAGGCAGACTCGAGAAGCCACCAGCCCAGTGGTGTACCAGGCACCAGGTATCTTAGAGGCAGTACCTTAGAACATGAAGGACAGGCCTAGGTGACACCCTGACATTTTCCATCTTCTTGATGATATTTGCTTGATGATATGACCTGGAGATGACTGCCAGTGTTAATACTGCACCGTAGTTCACTGGCTACTATTTTTTGTTCTGAAATGCCACATGTGCAGTGACATTTCATTCTTCTCACTGGAATGAGCTCCCCACCAAGCAAATACTATTACGATATAAATTAGCTGAGGTTCTTCAGCTGTCCCTACCACATATCTTATTAAAACTCACCATTAGTTACATGGTGCAACTCTTCACTCTTACAAATAAGGAAATTTCCAGCTCAGTTTCTGTCACCATAATATTATTAATGTTTCCTTCACTCTAAACCAGGCTACTCATTTAATTTTGCTGAGGTCTGCTATGTAGTTTCTACACAGATCTGCAAAGCAGAAAGCAGTGCATATGCTCCAGTTTTGGCTGTTCTGCTAAAAACTTTGTGTGCTTAACTTTTCCCTGAGAGATCAGGAGAATGGTGAAAAAATACAGGATCTCTCCACGACCAAGTGACATTGCATGCTAGAACTGCAATGCAGTCCTGATGGAATTTACCCAAGGTCCCAATCCAGACCATATTTCTGCCACCCTGCTCTAGAGGCTTATTTTTAATTCTTACAAATCTTTTCAAATGCCAATCCACAATGAATATTGCACACTGAATACAAGACTTGCCAACTTAATTTGAAGAAATTGCTGATAATGACAACATCAATTGCCTTCTCATTCTGCTCTTTGTCTTCATTGTTAATCCTTTCTCAGAAACGAAACCCTACTTGGATTACTAATGACAGTCTCTTTTGTTCTCCTTATTTTTTTGTTTTTCTTAATTGCCTTTGGAGGGCTATTTTAAAAGAATATTCATGACAGAAGTACAAGCTGGCAGAAATGCCATTAAAAGGAAAAGCTTTCTGTAATCTTATCTCTGGTGCAGTGACCAGGACCTTCACAATAATGTAACTAACCTGCCAGTTCCAAGGCTAAAACAGTTTTGTGGTAGTTCAGCACAAATGGAATCAATCTAATATAAATCTGTTGAAGCTACTGGTGTTTTTTCACTCCACATTCACAGCAACCGAGATCAGGATCCGGTGCCTTAAGTTGTCTCTAGCATTCATGGAAGGAGTTTGAAATGAAACAGGTAAATCGGTTTTGTTAAATTCAAAGTTTGGGGTCTCTTTGAGAAATGAACAAATTGGAGCCTGGAAATTACGTGCTGCTTGTTGCCGCTACCTTAATTCAGATCAGGTGAATCACATTGAGTAGTCACTGTCTGAATGCAAAATGACTCGGTCTCTCGTAGTTCCCAGGGATAAATCTCAAAGGCAATTTCACGGCTGGTAGTAAAAGGTAATCTCACCAAAAAGCCCAAGTACTAGGCAACAGGGTCAGTTTTTCCTCTCTAATTCTGAAATACTCCTGCACGTCAGGGTAGGGTGATCTTAATGGAGCAGGGTAGCTTGTTTGGGTAGCGCCAGGGCTGGGTACAGAGATCCTTTACCCACCGAAGCATAATTTTCCAGGGCTGGTACTTTAATCAAAGACAACAGTGCCCCTCAGTGATGCGATCGTGGTGTAGCATAGCGCTGAATCCCTACTCGGTTCCCTGCATTTGATATGCCACTGGTTCGGAGCAAGAACTCAAAATTAGGTAAGGAGAGCAGCCTTTGTGTCAAGAATGTGTCTTATGCTTTATTTGTTGCAGAAGACTGTGTTAAGAAAGGCAAGAAGGGACTGCCCAAGGCAGCTGAGGGCAGCATTGGAGAAATTGATTCCACTCCATCTGTTCAGCATCGCACAGGGACAAACATCTGTTTTTCTTCTGGCTCCCAAATCTGGGATGCATCCTGCAAAGGTACTGAGCACTTAGAGTAACTGAAGTCAGTTTGGGCTTTGAACATAAAATGCATTACCAGGTGCTCAAAGGCGACCAAAGTTTGTAGAGCTGATTTCTGATACAGGGTATGAGATTAATTAATTTCATTGAGAAATGTTGGGTTTGCCCTCTATTACTCAATCTCTTATCTACAATGTAAGAATATAATCATCTGGCATTCTAGGTGCCATACAGAAAAGTTCAAAGTTCATTAACTGCAGGTAGGAAATGAAGATACTATGAACACAGAGGAGGCGATGAAGAACTCAACAATAATTCTATATTGAAAGCAGAGCTTGTATGGTTTGTACAGTAAATAACGCAGAGGGGCATATATGCAATGAAGTGGAGAAAAGTAACTCATGAATAGCCACCATTTCATGTGCACTAAATGAGGTCTCCAGGCTTTAGAAAAAACGTAGTATGGTTATTAATTTAACGACTGTCATCATGTATACCCACATGGACCAAATCAAGATAACATATACACCTTGTTGCTGGCAATTCCTGACTTTCAGATTTTTGAATTTGTAAGTTTTCTGGTATTCTTCTAGCTTAGGTTTTTTGTCTTTAATGTAAAAAAACCCCTATGCTTATAAAGAATACATTTATTGTTTATTATTTATTCTCTAAAACACCTGAAATCGCAGCTGTTAAAGAAATACCAATGCCAGTACTAAATACTTTCTGAAAAGCAGAATTTCTAAATGACTCACACTTGACTACGATATGCATCTCCTATATATATAATGCTTCACATCTGTCTCCACTCCAGAAAAATCTTTTAAATCTTCTTATCCCTAGCTTTTGCTTCATTTTGGTTGCTGAACCTGATCTTCAAAAATCCTCAAAGTATTGCTCTGCAATTAGCATTGTTGAGGTTTTATTAGTTTCAGAAGGTATGTTATTCCATCATACAATAAACCCTTGTACCTGCATGAAAGTAATGTTATGTGTAACTGAGTCAATCGGCTAAACTCTGTAGCGCTGCTCAAACTGTCCTACGCATTTTCACTCTTCCCTTGGCTGTGGATGTTGATGGAATGGCCTTTTTGAAGAACTACAACGTGCCACTGAGCTGCGTTTTTGTAGGGAGGCAGCTGCCAGCCTGTGACTGGATGGAAAGCGCTGGGCTTTGGGAGCCTTGCCGGTAGGTGCAGCTGAGGTGGCCAAAGCTGTGCTATGCTAGCATCTAGTGGCCAGCAGGGAAACTTCACAGCCACCTTGGCTTCCACCTCAGCCAGGGGTTCCCTCAAAGGGAAAGTAAAATTCATAACGACAGAAGCAAAGGACCAAACTTTAGTCGGGTGTTCAGCTCTGAGAATAACTGAATTATTACTCTATAAGAATCGTGATTAAAAGGAAATGTTAAAATAAGGTTGTATCTTGTACCTGTTTCACCCCCAGATACACATGCACATGCTGTAACTATCACTTCAGTTTACTGCATTAGACAGAGAAGCTTAGAAGTTGCTAAGGGAATACTGCCTTATTTAAATGTTTCCTATATTTTACCTCTCACATGATAAAACTTGGTTTTCTTTTCTGAGTCATTCGCTAGTGTTTTCTCAGAAGCTTGCAGAGGACAGTAGAAAATAGAAAGAACAGCTACAATGTGTTTTTACTATACTGAGCCCTTGCAATGTTTTCTTAAAGGAGACTTAATTATTAATTCTGACATGTTAATTTTATTTATAAACATCAGTTCTGGTCCAGATTCGTAGAAACTTGGCAACGTAACTGGAGCTGCATTTCCGGAGAAGAGGGCAATGCAGAAGCAGAGATACAGTATAAATACAAATCATTCTGAACAGGCACATCTTCAGTGGGATTTTCAAACACGCTCAGCACAACCTTACTCTGTTGCCCTGAAAGTCAAAGCTCTCGTTCAGGGGATCAGAACCAACACTAGCTGCCACTGGTAATATTAAAGATAATTTGATATTGGTTCTGGCCATAACAAAAATAGCTATTCTCTTATAATGCCAGTTTTTGCATTCAGGCAATGCCACGGGTTTCAACTGAAGTTCTCCCTATTTGTATAACAAGGGCTGTGGGACTAAAGATGGAGTTTAGTCAATTCACCTGTACACATGAAGTACATGAAGATTAACATATTAGGCTCAAAATTAAATAGAAAATAAAATTCATCAGAAGTAAAGTGGCCTTTGTTCTTCCCTTGACATACCAGTTATTCCTGAGCTTACTTTTTTCCCCCAACTCACTGAGTCAGAGCATCCAGAGAGGCTTTATGTTCATCACCTTTGATGCACTGGTTCCTTCACCTCAACTTCACTAACTATAACCAAGTAGAGAAGCCTTGTGTGGTGAAGCGTCGAGGTGACAAGTAGTAGCTTGTTTATACAAGAAGCTATGAACCCCTAGGGACAGGAAACTTCTAACTTCTGCTGATACTACCAGTGGCAGCTTTTCCCTATCCTTTCTTTTGTGTATTCCTAAAATAAATATCGAATGGGGGCAGAAGTTATTTTAGGGTCCTTATGAATGCTATAGCTTAAGTCAGGCAGCCTGCTGGACTCAAATGAATGTATGTACTGGAAAAAACCCAAAGGCAAGGGTCACAGTACCAGACACCACCCATCCAGCATGGATGAATTAGTGTTCTGATCAACCAACAATGCTTTTTCAGACAGTGCAAGACAGCGCGTCAAAGGCTTAACTCATTAATAAATGTTACCAAATGCTCACTAATTAACTGTCAAACTTGGCTTCCTAAAAAAGTTACCATAATTGTCCTTTTCTGCATTTTATTTTGCTTGTGAGCAGCAATATTCCACTATACAACTGATGATTGTCATTGACAAAATACATCTATATACCTTTGTGTCTAAATCTTGAATGAACACACTTATCGGATATATCTGTAGGTATATGTATGTATACATATGTGTTAACACATTTAACATGATGTGACATTTTAAGCTATTTGGGGTGCATTTTTGCCATTTTTAATGTACAATAAAAAGTAGCTTCATTTACATAGATTGTAATGAATTATAATGCTGTAGTAAAGGGAACTAAACCAAAGAGTTTAGTTCAGTTCCCTTTACTACAGCATTATAATTACTAAGAGTTCCGCTTAAACTTCAGAAGAAACTTCTTTACAGTGAGGGTGACAGAGCACTGGGACAGGCTGCCCAGGGAGGTTGTGGAGTCTCCTTCTCTGGAGACATTCAAGACCCGCCTGGATGCCTTCCTGTGTGATCTCATTCAGGTTCCTGCTCCGGCAGTGGGATTGGACTAGATGATCCTTCAAGGTCCCTTCCAATCCCCAACATTCTGTGATTCTGTGATTCTGTGAAAGAGCACATTTACCATGGTAAGACTTCCCATAGACTGTCAAATTCCATAAATGATCCCTATCAGTTATATGGATATTTGTCAATATATTGTGATATTTTGTGAAATTAGGTAATCACAGAGGTTTTTGTCTCAGCCACAATCTGATATTGGTATAATAAGCATACAAACTCAGGATATACAAGAAAACCACCATATAAAATGTAGTTCAACTTAAATCTTCATTCATAATAAACTGCTCATTTTAGATGGTCTCTATTTCTGTCTCAGCACTGTAATTTTAAAAGTCAATAGGAATGATTTACACACTTTGACCCAACATAGAAGGAACTCTCATCCATAAGAGAGCTCTGAGCTTCAGTCTCATGGTTGGGAATGTAAATAAAATCAGGAGTTACTCTACCAACTTGTATTAAATTCCACTGATTAAACTAAAACCCAGCCTGGCTCCTGGCAACCAGGATGCCATTATAATAGAAACACATGCTCGGTGTGCAGAGGTCTTAAAGAGAAAAGGGATTATCTGATCTGATTAAACTCTAGAGAATTTAGTACCCAGAATATAGAGTGAGATGGTCACCTCCAATCACTCTTGAGGGATGAGAACAGGGTCTAAACTTTATTTCTCTCTTCACTGTTTCTCACGAGGCTGACTAGACAACTTTCTGCTGTTTGTTTGTTCCTTTAGTGAATTCTACTTTAATTGTATCACAGCCTGAGTGTCCAACGCAAGGTTAAGTGTTGCTAAACAACAACAAAATTCTGACAAAATAGTCATTTCGTCTTTCAAGCGCTTATGGCTGCAAGGTATGGAGATGCTTAGTGTGCCCCATGGTCACGGTCTCTGACTGTGCTTTTGTCTTGCAGTAATTCTGTGTTGAGCACAGAGAGAGAAACCAAACAGTACATCATTGTCCCACGTGTCTGGGTTTTCTTTGAAAGAAAAATAGAATTGTAGACAAGAAGGAAATGGGTATTTACCCAGTGGGACAACTGAGAAACCAGGACTGCACCCATTTGAAACCAATCCAATATTTTTTTTGTATTTTTTCTTATATTGCCTAACCTTGACATCAACCAAATTCCAGATTTTTGGGAAAAATTCCATAAACAGGAGTGATAATTCCTTTTCTTTGAAACAGTATTGAACTATTTGTGAATAGGACATCCAAGTCACCGCAGCACATGGTACAGCATGGCAATATCTTAGGCAGGGCCACTGAAGTTCCACATGGAAAGCTCAGATAAACATCAAATGTTAATCTGCAGTAACAGAATTTAAAAATCAAGTAAAACAGATAAACTATGATGTGAAAGTAAATAAAAATTTTAGTTACTTCTTTGTCAACAGATTAACTATTTCCCACAAATATTACATAAAATTTATATGATGATATTTTATGCAATATATAATCTAAACCTTCTTGTTTAAATTGGGGTTTTTTTGAGGGAGAATTTAAAAGCTTTAGGCATATTTTGTGTATGTTTCTATTGTAAAGTGCTTATGTCATCTAATTCTACCAAACTCAAGCTACCTTAATAAGCATGCTCACCAGACCTCCTCATTAAACAACATCCTATAACTTGTGGAGCAGTAGAAGATGTGATTGAACACACACCAGCTGTGTTTATGTCAAGGCTCTGATCCACAAGTTGATAAGGACCCAAAATATTCATTAACTTCAATGAACACTTCCCTTCTTTAGAAGTGCATAATCGAAGCTATGTGAACTATGGCCCAGATTTTTCAGAGCAGTTTTATACATCTATCTACCAGTCTTATTTTAAGTCCATCTATTTGAATCTTCTCAGTTAATTTGAAAGACTAAACTGTTATATTTTGTCTGAGAAAATATCCATAGTAATAAAACCACAGAAGGAAATTTTACTTTAGAAATATTCAGTAACTGTGGTTATCTAGCCACTGATAGCAGGCTGCTCTACTGATGTATGTAAGAAAAATATGGAAACTTGATTCAATAGATCATTTGCATTATGATGACTTTTCTAACTTCAGACTTATCCTGAAATTGTTGCTTTGCTGTCTTGTCTTGTAAAGACAAAGAAGCTCCCCAGCTGGTGTAACTAGCCATAGGATTGCTTTGGGGGCACTTTCCAGGAGCGCTGAAACAGTAAAACAGATGCATTAGACCGTTCTCCCCTGCCCTTCACACTGCTGGCAGGGAAGGCAATTGGGACCCAGCAAATGTCGACAGGATTCCCTAAGCTCCAGTGTCCCCGGGCTAATGTTGGAGCAAGCAGGAAACACTGGTGCACACCCGGTGAGCCTGTGGACAGCAGTGAGCTAGAAGGAATAAATTAGCCTCAAGAAAACACATTTTTAAGAATAAAAAAAGGCCACAGTTAGACTCTAACTCAAGGAGTCCTCCTTCATTGAGACAGCGAGGTTGTCATCTCCAACAGTGGCTGGGAGTTCTCCAGCCTGCGATAATTTTGAATAATTTAATATAAATTTATGTGGAGATGGTACATGGCTTGATGCAATGAACGAGCTTAAACTCAGCTAGGAAAAATCACATGCTGGATGACAGAATCAGAGATCAAGACCTTTTGCAGATTGGATATAAGCTCTGGAAAAAATTGAGAGAAATCCGACTGATAGACGAACACTGGTTAAAAACCTCAGGCAAGAATAATAAAACACACAAATACAACTGGGGTAACAATAGGCAGAAAATGGCACTGTGCTTTTGTGGATTTTACCTGAATGGAAGCCTTGCTGCTGTATTGCCTTAATACTAAAATGAAGATTTCAGTGGGACTACTGTTCTTGTGTCAGACTGGGGCACTCTTTACAAGAAATCCATGGATCTCCTGGAAAATCTGCAAGGGAGGGATGAAAATGACGTTACAGAGTTTTTGACTTTGTGTTTTGGGAATATCTAGGTATTTGTTATTTAATAACCTTTAGCATACTTTCTAGTGTACAGGCCAGTAAATTTCAACCATTGCAACTTCCCCTGTTGATGCTGTATGGCTGCACCTGCCACAAAGGCCAAGTTCCTGAATAGTGGGCAAAAAGATGTTCTGTGAAATTGTGCACACCATAGTCATCCCCTTTCAGAGATTTTAAGTTGCAAATAAAACTTTCTTCTGTTATATGTGTATCTACTGGTACGTGTAAGTATAGAGAATGAAAATGGCATTATGATGTTTTTAGGGGATTCAAATCCATTTTAACTAGTGGTATAACAGCAGATGTAACGCTGCTTTCTGCATCATTCAGCACACTTGTGGCAAGAGCAATCAGGGGATTCAATTCCGGCAGAAATTACAATGACTCAAAGACGCAATGCCTAGCTCAAATCGAATATAAATGAAGATGGATGATTCATCTCGTATGGATAATTTTGGATTCATTCTCTAAAATTAGTGAACTATCAATTCAAACCCAAAGAAGAACATAATTGCATATTCCTAATTAAATCAGAGTACTTTATCCTAGAAAACAAGTGTACCTTGTTATTTTCAGTACAAATCAATTGTGGAACTAATCAGCAGTATTTACCTGTAGACTAAATCTGTGTTTCTGATCTATATTCAACTGCAGATCAGAAACGGTATCTGACATTTGGAAAGAAATTAAGTCTTGTTGTTATGTCTTAGGCCTTCCAAGTCTGCTTATTTAGCTTTAGGATTTAATATATAACACAGAGAGTCTGTAGAAAGTACACAATATACACAAACCATCTGACAAGTCCTTTTTATTTCTGAATAGGGAATGTTGATCTGTATTTCCAAGATAACTGCCACAAAAACTGTACCCCAAAACTGAGGGGACATTTCAACATGTGATTTCACTGTTTCCTAACTGATGTTTCTCTCCTTGTAGCACAGTTCTGCCCAGCAAACTCACACTTTAGGGCTCTGACACATGCTTTCAAACCAGTCTTACCAAATTAAAATGCTTAAGTACTAGTTGGACAGCAGCCTGTTCTTCATTAAAATACAGGATTGCTCTTGTAGCGGTATGACCACGAGAGGGCATGTCACCAGCTGTGATCATCACGTCTCACCTCTGCATACCAGACTTTCATTTTTACTTTTTCTGTCTTTTCCAATCACATTGGGAATTTTGTATCCTTCTTTGTTAATTAAATGACATAATTCTTCAGACAGGTTGTGATTCATCTAATAATTGCTTGCTCAAAGTGAAGAAAATGAAGGGTGGAAATGAGAGGTGATCATCAAGCTGAGAGACACTGAGTCTGTTTTCACTTAGGAAAGGAAACAAGGGATGAGAGGCAAACAGATAAGGAGGATACAAAATATTTGTGGAATAAATAAGATAAAAGCATGTATAAGGCAGGAAAAAAGTATAATAGGTAAAATTCTAATCTGAAAAAGTATAAATTATTTTATCACAAAAAATTAGAAATTTCTAAACTTTTTAGAAGTACAAAAAAACCCCCTAAGTTTGAGGTTGAAACATGAAAAAAGGTAAATGAATGTATGCAATGTTGATTTTCCCTAAGTATCATACCTGATTTTAACTTACTGGAGGCCACAACAACAGAGCTGAAGAGATGCATTCAGGTGTCAGCTTCATCTTGGCAATTTTGAAACCTCTCCTCTCTGGCCTCCCCTCCCAGTCCCCACAGAGCATGGGTTAGATGCTGTGTTTTCCATGCAGATGTGCAGACCTGACATTAAATTGTGGAACATTTTACCAACCCCTGAAGTGTTTATTCCCAACACTTATTACCTTCCTCTCTTTTTTGGCAAGGGCAAGTTGCTTGAATTAAATTGTTGGAAAGCTTTTATTATTTTAATTATTATCATATTATCCTGTGGAGTTCTTTTGCAACAGTGGTAAGGAAAATAGTTTTTTGTTGCTGTAGAAATAAAATAACTACTGCTATTGCTGACATCAATAGAAGTTACAATTTTGTAAGCAAGGAACAGCATACGGTATTATATGCAGAAGTAAAATTGGGTCAGCTAGTCAGCATGTTTATAATCTCATTTAAAATGAGAGCTATGCTTGGCTAAAGGATTCTTCTCTCTCTCCTTTCCCATGGGATAATAGGCCTTTATAACTCTTAGGATGTTACTGAATCTCATCAGAGGTACTTAGTTAATTGGTTCTTGTTAGGGATCTCTTCTGAATTTCTCTCTCAGAGCAGGCATTTAAGCAAGAGGGTAAAGGTTGTTTTACCTGATATTAGTTAGGGATGATGCAATTTGCAGTAGCAAATTGCTATGTTTTCCCATTTCACTCAAAATCATGGAGAAGAAAGAACAGACCTACTTTACCCACACTAATAACATTTTTGAACAGTATTTTTACTTAAGCATGATGTTACTCAGCATCATTGAATAGAAAAATGTGTTCCTTTTAGGGTCAGATGAAGCAAGTGTTCTGAGAAAAACCCATGAAGTCGGGTAACTGTACATTGTCACCTCTATATCACAGAATCACAGAATCGCCTCAACTGGAAAAGACCTTTAAGATCATTGAGTCCAATCATTAACCTCACACTGACAAGTGCTCGACTGAACCATGTCCCTAAGCACTATGTCTACACATCTCGTAAATACCTCCAGGGATGCTAACTCAGACTTGCATAGGCAGCTTGACTTCTCAAATATCCTAAGAGTCGAGATCTGAACTTTAAAACCATTAAGTTATTTTGATGTGTTTTTTTAAATCTATATTGATGAGTCATAGAGGTGGGTAGATGGATATAGATAGATACAGCTGTAATCCAATTAACCAAGTAAGGGATAAGAGAGTCACAGTTTTCAGTCCCTATTTGATCCAGTTTGCAGGTTTGGGAAGGGAATACTGTGGCACTTTGCAGTGAGTGTATATCTAAAAGATTATCTTTTCAATGACTGAAAAGTTTTCTTATGAATGAAATTCTGAGTATACTATGTGGGCTATTTAAACATTTCGAGTACGTAATATCCAGCCTATGAGCCATTCAATCGCTTGACATCTCTAACTCAGATCATTAATTCTAGGAGCAGGCCTGCACATCTAAAAGGAGGGGTTGCTTTTTTTGACTGAGGTTTCTTTGAGCTACTGTTATAAAAACATTTAATAACAATGAGGAACTTACTGTCTGAGCAAAATGATCCTACCTTTTTCTTTGTATCATGCTTCTTTTGTTAGGAAAAATCTTACCATGAATCCTCATCTGCCTACTAAGTCAGAAAAATCAGCATTTTGAGATTCTGTCACCTGTATATAACCCTCTTCAAAGACAGAGCCAAGAAGCTGCTATTCCAGCTGATGCTTTCATTGCTGACACAAGGACAGCGCAGGTTTGCCAGACAGCGTTGTGAGAGGGCAATTAGCAAGCAGCCTTCACCTCAGTGCAACCAAAGCCATCACTGACAGATAAAGGGAAACTGTCAAAAGCCAATTCACTTTCTAGCAATTGACACCTGAAATCAGGTCAGTGACTTCACAGCGTAAGACACTCCTTGTTGTGCTCAAGAAAGTGAAGTTTGCCTTGCTTGCCAGTCTCTCTTGACAGTCTTAATAAGACTTAGTCAGTGCAGCACAGTTTCTTGCAGTCTTGTTACCTCCTTTGCAAGCACAATGCTGGAGGAGAGAGGTTCAGATGTTCCAGTTTCCTCCAGAGATGGAGACATAGCCATGAGCCTTTATCCACTCAAATTTCAAAAGGTTTCCAATAAGCCAGAGATGATGTGTCAATCCTTACATGAAGTCTTTCAACATCCTTTATGATGTTTCATAACTGTCTCAAAGTTGTCTTGTAGTTAATATTATGCCCCCAGTTAGATTATTAGACATATCGCTTTGCAAGCACAAAGTGGTCCAAATCTTACTTGAATCATCTTACCTGGTAAAATAAACAAGCCAGTAAGAGTGTAAAATTTCCCATCAGCCTTTACAAGACTTTCTAGATAATTTTAAACAGCACAAGACACACAATTGCCATTGCCCAAGGCAGAATTGCCAGGATAGTGTGACACATTGTTCTTCTTCAGATACTTGCTAATACAATGACTTTACTGGAGTTTGAAGGACTAAAGGTGCATCAGCTGCTAGAATCTATAAAACCCACCCAGCAGATTCTTGACTTTCTTACTCAGCACACAGGTCTCAAAAAAGGATGATTTAGTAGATTGTATGAATAATATAGGATAAGATCAGTAGTGTAAATGGTTTCAGTGAAGATAAAAGTGAGTAATTTCTAATTCCTTTCCTAGGTGCAGATAATAGAAGATTCATGCAGATAAAAAGAGGTAGAAATTCTCGTATACAGGATATTTTCTGTAGTATTCTCACTTCAAGCTGCCAACCAGTGCTCTGAAGAAGCTTCCAAACTATGTAGATCTTTCAAAATATGTAGATCTACATCTTCCTTGCTATAGAGCTCTTTAGCTCTCTATATATCTAAATATAAAATAGATCTTTATAGAGATTATCAGTACTATTTCTATATATTATTATATAGAACAGTGTTATTGATCAATATTGTTATTATCTATGTATATCTATGTATTATCAGAGATATCTGAATGTATATTATACATTATTATATAGTTCTATGATTTATCTTTATTATAATTTATCTATTATCTGTTATTGCTTGCATAATTATTTGTTATATGTATTTTAGGGGCTGTACATTATTATCAGCGATAATATGTAATACACTACAGCAAATCCCATATAGCACTACTAACCAGCAACTGTCTCTAAGGCAGAAAACGAAGGTCAGTTAGTGTTCACAAAGCTCTTCAAAGCTAACAAAGATTAGCCACAAACTACAGCAAATCCCCTTGAGGTTACCAAGGCAGACGGGGTATGTTCCAAGTCAGCTTGTCAGAGCAACAAGATTTCAGCCCAGAAGAGCACTTGGTCAATAAAGTCTCAGCCAGAAAAGTTGACACAGTACATCACACAGGACTGTAATTTCTTTTCCAAGTAAGTTAAGAATAAGCAGGTAAAACAGGTCATCAATAAATCTCTGATTTTTTTCAAACCCCATCAAACATTTTACCACAAAGCAGTTGTGTACTAGGTGCTGCATAAACACAACACGTGCTCTTTATAGCTGGATACAGTCAGCTAGCAACTCGCCCTTCACATCTCAGGGTTAGGTGCCTCTCTTTGGGTGACATTTTTTTCACTGTGCTTAGTATTTTCTTTGTCTGTGTCAGATTATAACCCAGACCAGGGAGACATGTATGTGAAGACCATAGACAGCAGAAGAAAAGGGATGTCTACATATTTTCAGCTTTCAAATGCAGCATTAATTTCTTATTTTTCCTCACTTGTGAGGTTCAGCACACCAATAACATCCAAGAGAATATTTGTAGAGGGGTAAGAGGGTGAGGGTTAGGAGTTAGGGTTATGGGTTAGGGTTAGGGTGCATGTGTTTGTGCCTGGCAACCCCAAGCACAAATACAAGAAGAGTAAGCTTGAGACCAGCTCTGAAGAGAAGGACTT
>NW_010299286.1:0-25616 GCF_000700745.2 Antrostomus carolinensis | reverse complement strand
AGGGCAGTAAATGATGAGCTCATAGGAAAATCCTCCAGCAACCCAGGGAGAGACACAGGCACGCTGAATTTATTAGAAGCTACAGAATATGGCCACAGCTCAAGCTCTCAGCTGTTTTATAGGGCTGGTTTCCCTCACACCGACCACTTAGTTCCCTGCTGGAGCAAGCACCTGTCAGTCAGGAGAGACACAGGTTAGATTGTCAGAAAAGTGACTGAGGTGTCCTGAGAAAGTCTTCTTGGGTGGATTATTTTGCCTCCTTATGCATTCAGAGCCCAGGTAAGGAGGGTAGTCAGGACAACGTCCCACTTTCACTGGGACAGCAGTATGTGTTCTGGAAAGCAGCAGGTATGAGCCCCTAAACCCCTCTGACATCTCTGCAGGTTTCCATGGAATAGTTTGGTTGGAAAAGCCCATTCTGTTCATCTGGTCAGAGCGTAAGCCTGTCACTGCCACGTTTTGTGAGAGCTTTGGTCATTGCTTTGGCAGACCAGGGACAGGAGGGTGTCTGAGCTGGGGTGGGTTACGAATGTGGCAGTGTTAGTGTCGCTGTGGAGGTGACAGCCCCTCCTGCGAGCTCCTCTCCACACACACCTGGGTTCTGCCTGCCCAGGCACCAAGGCCGGAGCTTACCCACAGTCCTGAGCCTTCACCGGCCATCCCCGGGAGGAACAGCACACGTGGCATTCAGTGACATCCCCGGTGCTTTGGGGTGACACAGCAGTGAGAAACCAGCTGCCCAGTGACATTGTGCAATTCCGCATTTTCTCCCAGTCCGGAACATTACTGAAGTAAGAAATGGAGCTGGTTGGGCTGGTTCTGGTGTGCAGCCAGGTCCCTCAGGGCTCTGAACCCCCTTCTCCCTCACACCGAGCCCGCAGGAGCTGCACGGCCAGACGGTCCTGGAGCAGAGCAAGTGTTTCATCCCAGGATTCAGGGTGTCCCTGTCAGGCTGCACAGATCCAACTGGAAGCTGTGGGGCAGGGCTGGGCTCTGCCCTTGCCCCCACCCCAGCAAAGCCCAGCCTTTGCCCTGCCTGCACCGGGGCTTCTTCCCAACGCTCTGGTGCCCTCTGCAGCCGGCCGGGCCGCTGCCAGCCTGCGAGCTGCCTGCCTCCCAGTAGCCTCCCAGTAGCCTCCCAGCAGCCTCCCAGCGTCTCTCGCAGGCGGCGGGGGGCGGGGCTCCCGATTTTAATGGCAGGAAATGAAGAAATGTAATCCTGCCGGGGATGGCTGCCCTCACCAGATGAATTTAACACGCTGCTGTTCCGGGGTCAGGGGCCGCTGCCTTCCAGGAAGGGAGTCCTGCAGCCAGGGTGTGTTTGTGTCCACACAGGGTTAGAGAGTGAGTGTGGATGTATTTCTTTCTCCTCCTTATATTCTGTGTTTTCCTTACCCTGGTCTGTAAATTCTGTAAAATACAACCTAGAGACCCTGCTCTGTGCTTTAACTGAGCCCCGTGTGGGACAGGTAACGGAGCTGCTTTCTTTGAATGTACATCTGTCAGGAACAGCCCTCTTGCAGCCTGTGGAATAACAGCAGCATAAATAAGCTGAGTGTCAGACCTCTTCTGCTCTTGTCCTCTTGTCCCTTGTGTCCAAGTGCTGTCCATGCACATGGAACACTTCCAGTGTGGGCAAACACAAGCTGGTCTGCTGACATCCAGTCCCTCTGCTGACACAAACCTTTTGCATCTCCAGTGGGCCTATTATTTAGGAACCTAAATACTATTTTTTTCATTGTGCCATGCATTTATTCGTGTTTTTGCCCTAGGAGCCTCAGTCAGGGACTGCCTCCCCACTGAGTCACTAGGGAATACAGTTAGGAACAGATCTAGAATAAGATAATGGTTCTTGCCCCAAAACATTTACTATCCGTCTGTGTGTGTTTATAAAATAGCAGAGGTGTGATTACTTTTATATATATATTACTTTTATATATATAAAAAAACCTCAGGAGCAGGAGACTGTGGGGTGCTTCAGTGGTCTGAACAGACTCACTGGATAAATCATTGCCAAACAGTTTCTCTTGTTGTGGGCACGATGAAATAAGCTGCGTTCTAGGTGATCTGGATCAGTCTGAAGGGAATAGTACCTCCCCCTCCACCTGCCCATTCCACCCCTGCCAGTAGCTGAAATGTGGAGGTAATGGTGAGGGCTGACCTCAGATCATCTCCACAGCCCCGTGACAATCTCTAGGAGCTTCTCACTCTCATGTCCCGACCGAGTATTTTTTCAGGTGGCTGTTGTAGTGCTTTGAGTCTTATCACTGGAGTTCCATGCTGTAACCTGTTCTCTGCTGGAAAACTTTGGTTTCAGATCTTTCCCTTCTTTGTTTCCTGTTGTTGAAGTTGTTATTTTTTTTAAACACAGCTATTCTAAAATCCTTGCTAATGTCCTGCATAAGCAGTATCCCACTTTCCTCAAAGGTACAGTTTTCAGTAGAGGTTGACTTTGATGTTCTTGGCACAGCTTTGCATTCAGCCCCTAACGTGTAGGTCTTAGCATCTCTGGTCAGGAAAAGGAGCTCCTGGTGGTGCCTGTTGCTACAGCACAGGTGCTGTGTGGGCTCAGAGGAAGAGGATGTTGGACCCCCTGGGCCCAGCTCAGAGCTTTGAAGTCATTTCAGGCTGGTGGCCAGCTGTAAGCTCGCTCACGACTCGGTGGGTTCATCACAAGTCTATTTCTGGCAGGCAGACGTGTCGTTCAGCAGCCACAATGGACACTTGTCTTGTGGACAGAGCCCCCGGTCACTCTGGCATCCCTCCTTTCTTAGGGGGGTGAGGGATCTGTGGCACCCCGTGAGATCCTGCAGTGTAACACTCGCTCTTCGTCCCTGGTGGGGAATCCTGAGGTAAAGATTCTCCCTGAAGTGATCTCTGAACACTTCCCTTGACTTAGTGCCTCCCCTGAGCCTCAGTCTAAGCAAAATGTTCCTACTTCTGTGAGGAGCACGGAGACAATTAAAATAGCTCCTGCTGCTATTGATGATTTCATAGGAGGTAAAAATAAATAGGGAAAACCAAACCAGACACAGGGGAGGCGCTTTGTGATGACAAAGTGTCCTAACACGGAGACCCTAAAATCAGGGCCGCTTATGTATGTGTGTCGAGGCAATTTCAGGAGATTTGGCTCCCCGTGGAAGTCACTGGATCAGTACAGCTCAGCAACTGACCTTGTGCACACACTGAAAATTCCCTTACAGTTCCTTTGAACACAGATAAGATCTGATTTTTTGCCACAACATCCAAAGTTCGCCACTGTGACCAGAACCACTGCTGAATCCAGACAGCAGGGAGGAAAGTAATGATGCCAACTGCATGGGGTGGGATTTTCCTGTGTGCTCAGCTGACCTTTTGGCACCCAAGAAAAAGACAGATTTTCTATAGGGCTCGGTGCCTGGGGGTGCATCTGTACGCCCCAGCTCTGTGGCTAAGCAGGCACTGAGCTGTGACTGCTGGAATCCTGGGGGTATGTGGAGCACATCCTTTCAGCTGGACCAAGGTCACAAGTCAGTTAAAAACAAACCAGCACTTGGCAAGCTCACTGCTGGGATAGGAACCCAGCAGCCAACAAGGGGCCGGGTATTTCATTGCAAAATAAAACTTCAGGGCAGTTTTGCCAGGCGAGAACACTGACCCTGCTTAGCCATGAGGAGATTTTGTGCCCTGTAATCCCACATTGATCTGGATTAAGTTTTTATTTAAAGAAACTGACCTCCAGCAGCCACACCAGGTCTGTATGGCCCAGCAAGTGAGTCCTGAACATAAGTAAAGAAACAAAAGTTCAAACTAAAAAAAATGCCAGTGACGGGTATTGAGCCTCACTTAACAGCCCAAGGAAAACCAGAGAGCGTTATCTTACGCAGGTCCTAACATTTTTTTAGTAGATTAAGTAGTTTAACAAGTCTCATTAATTCTGTTTCTCCATTAATAAAATAAAGGTTACCAAATAAACAGCACATTTGCTAAGAAATAAGACATCACTAAAATTCTGGCATCTCATTACTAGCAGCCAGCCCCCTTTCTTTTGTTTTTAAAGAAAGAATACACAAAGAATCCACACCTTCACGATGCAAGCGTTAGCCAAAGACACAGGAAACCTCTGTTTACATTTCTGATGTGGCACAGAGTCCATGTGTGTCTTTGGGTAAGTTCCCATCTTCTCTGTGTTTCAAACATGCTCCACAACTTCTCTGCCTCCCAGAGGTGTCATGATACAGAAGGAGGTGATGCTTAGATGCCTTGTGAATGAGTCTACGTGCAGAAGTAAATCAAAGGTAAGAATATCAAAGGCACAGTGGGTGTCAGGCACTGTTTGCCCTGACTTGCAGTGCATGTCATGCAAGTCACCCCAGGTCCCTTCCCTCTGTAAATAGCACTCTCATGCATTTCCCTAAACACTCTCCCAAGCTCTTGCTAATTTTAGCCTCTGTAGTCTGCTGAAAAGGTCTCATTGGCACCCTCAGGTATTTCACATGACTCTGTAAACTCAGGCAGTGCTCACTTGACTATCTTCATCTTTATTACGAAACAAGTCCTAAAAGACCCACTGTTAAACTTCCAGTTTAGGCTTCTTCCTAAAAATAGTCCTTGGGTTGCATGTGGGTTAGAGACATTATTTCATACCTGCTATTCCTGGAACTTCTTTCCTGGCCATGAGCACCGCCCGGTTATAACCCCTCCTAAATGCACTTCCTTAAGGAGGCTTCTGAAAGATAAATGATGGGTGTGATGTTTCAAGCCTGAGGTTGCTTTGTCAACAAGGAAGAGGCTCTTTGTCTCCATGTGTGAGTGTGACAACCACTGAGCAAAACACAGCATTATTGATACAGGTACTCCAGGAGACCCTGCATTCCCATCACGCCTGTTTTATATCTGCCTCCTCACAGGGACGTTGTTTCCTATTGCTTCTTTCTTTAACCTCAATTCTTTAACAAAATGTCATCTGTGTGTGACAGAGGAACAAAGCCATTATGAAGCTGGAAGCCTATAAAGTGGTGACTGATGGCTTCATTGTGTTTGGGACAATTTCAGAAAGCAGTTCCTCAATACTTGCTGGAAGAGCAGTGTTTCCACTCTTCCGTAGGCTGGGAGCCAGACTGGTCTTTCCCAGAAGTGATGAAAATAAGCAGTTTTAGCTGGAACTCTCCTAACACTTTCCAGCAAAAGGAATCTTCCAATACAGCCCCACCAAACAAAAGCATGACTAGTCACAGGCCCATAAAAATACTGCTCGCAGATGTCTAGTGAGCAACTTGAAAAGGAGAAACCAACATTTGGTAGGTGCCAGTCTCTAGTCAGCATCAGGCCGCTGTCACACTCTGATGGTCACACACAGAGTGTATGGAGAGGCCTAGAAAGCTGAGCATCGTGTGTGATTTCCTTCCTCTTCCTCTCCAAAGGCAGCAGTTCACATGTGGCCCAGCTAACCTTTCATCTCAGAAGGGGTGAGAGACTAGAGAGCCAACAGAGCTGTGTGTTCAGGAAAAGAAAGCATTGAAGCCTTACATTTATTTGGTTTTCTGGGGCTGCTTGTATTTTATACATTGGTTCTTTCCAGATTAAACAGGGGAAACAAAAGAAGCCAGAGCCTTGGCAGAACTCTCACACTGGATGCCGTTGTTTACAATGTACACAGGCAGCTCACGATTTAGAAGCAGCCAGGGCAGAAAAGCCCACACAGCTCGTTTCCTTTCGCTAAAGCTGACAAATCCTATCTGCAGCAGGATGCAAACAGCCGTGAGATGCAGAGCAGGGCGGCTGCAGGACTCTTGCCTCCAAGCCCAGGCCAGACTGTGGATCCCGGGGGTTTTATTGCCTGATGAAGAGCTACTTTCTCCACACTGACCTCAGAGTCTCTTCCTTCATTTATAAACAAGGGGGACTCATCCATGAACATCAGGACCTTCTCCCAGGAGCCTGTGGAGGTGAGCAAGGATGCTTGCTTGGGGAACCCGTTCTGCAGCTTCCAGTTCCCCAGACTTCCCCGGGATCTGCACTGCCTCAAATTATAGCTAAAGACAGCAGCAGTGCAAAGGAACCACACGGTCCTGCAGAAACATGCAGAATGCTCTATTTTTGGCTGCATTTCTCTTGTTTGAGAGCGATTTCTGCAGTTATCCTCCTTTCTTACTAGAGCTGTAACATGGTACCCCCGTGCCTATAACTGCACCGTGAAGCTTGACCATTTTTTCAGGACGATGAGCCAAGGGGAGGTATCTGGAAGGCAGCAGCTCCCTCAGTTTCCATGGGAGAGGCAATTTCGATGTCACAGTAGGTGAGCAATAGCGTGTGTCACCCAGCAGAGAGCACTGCAGACCCAGAAAGGGTTCTGCTCTGGAGAGAAGAGTTCTCACAAATTGATCATCACAATTTTTAACTGGATTTTTTTTTTTTTTTAAAGGCAGTTTCTTCTCCTTCCTTCCCCATGACTGTTTTTCATGACAAATTAATACAGCAACAAGTCAAACCAATCCCAGCTTCTCAGGAGAAGTTGAACAGATCACTGACAAGGTCACATGTGAAGTAACTCATCAGGAAACACAGGGACAGAGCTGGGTGTTGGGTTGTCAGCCACACTCATCTGAAGTGTGAGGGTCAGTATAAAATGCTGAGCCTGTCTTTAAAGACCATATGACCTTAAAAATAACATGATCTGGGTACCTTGGTATCTCTTGATTTTGATACAGAAATAATTAGAGATCATGGTCTCAAACATCTCTCTAGAAATATAACAACATTTTGCTCCTCTTGCTTTGAGGTGAGCTTCAGCTCAGATCATTTTGCTCTGGAAACTGAGCTTTTGAGAGCATTGCTACTTGTTGTAAAATCACAAGACTAGTGTTCTTGAAAGAGCAGAGAAAATCAAGCCAGCAGCAAAGCTACATCTATGAGGAATGAAGAGCAATCCCTGGAGCAGTCCCCTGACTTTAAAGAGCTGTATTTGCTTATTATGTTTGTTCTGAGATGCGAGACAGGCGTATGCCAAAGGTACTGTCTTACCGCAGCAGGGAGGAAAATCAGATTCTGAGATTGGCCACAGTTTTCTCTGGGCTCCCTTTCTGTGCCTCATTTATTTACCTACAAGCGAGGGGTTATGTTTTCTGTTCACAGCTTGGTCTCTTGTCTATTTAACTTAGGAGTTCTTTGGACTAGAGAGACTTGTTTATTAAAGGCTTGGATGCTGCTGTGTTGCCCAAGTGAAGATAATTCAAACACGCATTTCCATAAACATTCTGAATGCTATTACCTTTACCTTTCTCCATATATGCTACTGACTTACATTTTGATTAAAGTGTGATTTGAGACAGTTTTTTACTCAAAATATTGGTTTATTTCTGAATAATAAGCAGTTAATAACATCTGCTGTTGAAGCCAAGAACTTTTATAGATTCAAGAAAAAAACTACACAAAAAAAAACAAACCCTCAACACCACATTTCTTATTAATTACCAGACAGCACTGATACTAAAAAGAGGAAACCATTCTCTACACATCCCATTGCACAAAACATCCTCCCAGATGAATATAAGGATCTCTGCTGAGGGGAATCCGGGGTCTGGTGCTGGCTTAGCTTTCAGGGGGAAAGAACTCCATAGGAAAAGGGTCATTTAAGAAGTTCTGCACCCACACAGAGGGACATCTTGAATTCATTTATTTTGGAGTCTGTTGCCAGAAGAGCTCATGATCTGGCCTGCATACCAGTCTGCAGACAGTAGCAGTTTTGTTTAAATCAAGCCCTGCAGGTCTGATTATGCAGATTAGCTGCAGAGAGACCCTTCCTGGCCAAGGCCGAGGCTGGCTGTGCGCTGGCCTCCACTGCAGCGGTGGGTGTTCAGCCAGGGCAGGTTGGTTTCTGGTATTTACTGGCTCAGGCGTTTATCACAAGAGGGTCACATCAGAAGGTGCAACCACTTGTCTTGGCTGAATGCCATCCTGGCAGCTCTTGGCCAAACACCAACCTGTAAGCAGGTCAGTCCGCTTCCAGCGTCTCTAATGTCTCATGAGCCAGTGGACACAGTAAATAAACCCCGTGAAGCCGAGCGGTCTTTGTACCTTCCCCTGGGACACCACGGGGAACGCCCACGCAGTTGCCACCTCTCCAGGAACAGGATTATCGTGCCAACTACAGCACAAGAACTGAGCATTTCCCAGGCTCAGGAAGTTCACCTCGGTGGCCAGCGGGTTCCAGCGTGTCTGGGGTACACATGGGTGGAGGCACTCAGCCCCATCAGGCTGTGATAGAGCACAATCCAGATATCAGTCTTCCCCTTCTTTATTGCGAGTGTTGCTTTGCTGTGAGTCTGACTCGTTAGGATCTGGTCCTTCGTCGATGAGATTTCTGACACGATGTACTCCTTTTAGCTGGATTTTAGTTTGTGATGTGTGGCCAGGAGAGGCTTCTCTAGGCAGGAGATGGCACTCGCCTGCGATAGCACTGAGAGCAGAGAAATGGCATCAGCAAATTGCAGGCCAGATTCAGTGCTGACTTAGAGCAACAATGGGAAAGATGTGCCACCCACCTAATTCTTGTTTGTGCTCCTGAGTGTGCTAATTGTAGCTACTTCTCTTGATTCATAGGACTGAAGGAACAGCAACTTTGGAATCGGTGTCAAGAAAATCAGTTGGCACATTAGAAACCTCTCTGCTGTCTGGTGGCCTATCGCCCTTCCAGGGGGTCTTGCTGTTTTGCAGAGGTGTTTGCTGAGATCTTTGGGCACGGGGCAGTTTCTCAGCTGCCCCTGTTCCTGGAGGGATCCTTGTTTTAGAAATGCCAATGGCCTCACAAAAACCAGAACAGCTCTCTGAACTGGGTCAGCAGCAAACAGATATCTCAGTCTCGTGACATGCCACATCAGGATCAAAGTTCTTCCCAAACTAAATCTTCTCACTACTGTTATCTGCAGTGGACCTTGGATATTTTTTTTTTCCTTTCCCCTGATGCAATTAAGATGAAGCAATATTTCTTGTTTAAATCTTTCCTCTGGACGTGTTTCTTCTGCTGTGACCACAAGGAACTAGTCAATAATTAATAGTACCATCAAAACATACCCTCATGGCTCCTGTGCAGGTGCACAGGAAGATGTGAATTTACACTGCTAATAGCATACACCAATATATTTTTTCCATGTAATTTCAGTTTAATTTTTCCATCCTGGTATTTATTCTGGTACTGCTTTTTTGCAATTGATATTGTATAATTTGAAAGCAGATTAAGACAATCTTCCCAAAGAGGTGCTTGTCTTTTGGAGCAGGAGGTAACAGAGAAGGAAGTAGCATCAGTAAAATCTTAGTGGTTTTGTTATACTGGTATAATTAAAAAGGAAACATGTTTCCACAGGTCATTGACCTGGTGAGCTTTTTGGTTTGCTGTGTATACATAGCACAGTGGGATTTCTGTGGCCTAACATAATTGAAAAAATAACCAAATAGCCATAAAAAGAAGACCAAAAAATTGCTTATTTTGATAGGGCAGTAAATCACACCATCTATATACGATTTTATTTTATAATTCATTTCTAAAGGGTATGTTTCTAGTCTGGCTGCTGAATTAGTATTTAGTCATCCCTCTCTTAAACTCTGATGTTTATTGACAAAATAAAAAGGAAGTCAGTGCTTCTGTTGGATTGCATGGCTGTTTCTCCATTTAACCTTATCTGTAGCGAACTTCTGATCAGAGTAATAAAAATGCAGTCTGTGAGTAATGCTTTTAAATTGAATCATGTCCGTCAGAGCAGGTCTCTCTGCTCTCATATTTTCAAGAGATTAAGGGTGAATTCAAGGTAGAGAGCAGTTGGCGTGCCAAAAACTGTGTTTTTCTGCAGAGTGTACGAGATTTGGAAAGCTGATAGAAGAGAGAAAGCACAGAAAAATGGCAGCTCAGGTTTTAAGGGGGCGGAAAGTAGGGAAAAGCTTCCGATGTCTGTCCCTCAGAAACACACAGTGACAGCTCTCCTCTCCATCTTTAAATCCTCCCAGAGTCCTGTCTTTGATTATCATTTCTGACACGCCTCTTTGCAAGCACTGGTTGGTTTGTACCGTGCGGCGGGGGGAGCACAGCTGTGCACAGCACATCGTCATTGATAGCGGTGCAATCCCCGAGTGGGGTCCGTGGGGCACACCTGCATGACCAGTGCTGTTCATTTCAGTGGGACTCGGGCCAGCTCTACTCTTTGCCAGTGCAGCCCTCACTCAGAGTTTCCCTCCAGAGTAACAGTTCATCCATAACTCTCCCCTTGGACTTTCCAATTTCAGGTTTGCTGAGCACCAGCAATGTGACACTACTTTAAGCCTCAGCTTTCCTGCACTCTTAACTTTTTCAGCATTATACAGCTCCCACGCAGCAACTAAACTCCCAGCATCAGTGCCTAAATGTCATCCAAGCCTTTGGGACCTTTCTGGCTTTTAAAAAAATAATGATGTGTGCATTTTACCCATACCCTGCAATTTTTGCCAGACTGAAAATCATGCTTACAGCTTTGCTGGCTGAGAGGATGGACTGAAAAATGCATTTATTTTACATACTGTTTTAGAAAGTGGGTTTGAAACCCAACAGTCCTATAATCATTCATTTTGAGTAGTCCCAGCCCTGGACGTACACAGACCTGTTCGGTCCAAATTCAGTTTAGATTTTGAAACCACCACAGCTTTGAAATAGTATTGACTGCAGGTCTTAAATAATTTGTAATGCACAAAAATGCATTCCTGTGCTGGAGTCTCACTTCATGTGTTAGAGCAACAAATCTTTTCTGTTTTGTTTTTTCAAGAGTTCAGTTTTCATTACTTCTTGCCAGTAGGAATGTTACTCAGCTAGCCAGGGAGCAGATCTCCTTTTCTCTGCTAGAGCTGGCAGGTGAAACTGGTGCCCAGTGTCACGACAGCCGAGACCTGTTCCCTGCCTGCATTTACAGAACAGAAAAGCTGCTCTCGGGGTGTCACTCGCTGTTCACTTCTGCCTTTGGTGGGCTGACTTCAGCAGCTTCTGCTGGAAAATGCTGATTTCAGGGGCAGCTTGGGCAAGATGTTAGCCCAGCTTCTAAACTAATTCTGGATTTGTGCTTAGGGCAGTTTTGCACTCAGAATGACTTGGATCTCCGGTGTCTGTGCCTGCTCAGTGTCCTTCAGTTATGATTTATCTTCCCTACCAAGACACTCAGCAGCAGTTCAGGGAGACTTCACAGGCTCTACAGGAGATTGCAGAGCTTTACTGAAAAAAATACGCTGTGGCTGTCTCATGAAACCCAGGATGGCAGGGGAAAGAGGAAGTGTGCCTAGGGCTCATGTGTGCCTTCAGTTCTGTGCATTAAACAGCAAAAAGATCCCAGCAGTCTCAGAGCTGCACAGTCTTGTGCCTCTGTCTTCCTTAGCTGTCATTAGAAAGGAGCTGCCATTCTGTGGTGAGTTTAGAAACACCGGGGAAGGCAGATATACACATAGAAAGAGCTGCAATGAGAAAACTCCACCTGCAGGTTTTTCTACTTATATTATCTTCTTCCCGTGTACACAGAGAACCGTGCAGGCAGGAACTGCAGTTGGCTTCCATGTGTGTGGAAAGCCATCCTCAACTGCACTGACATAAGCTAAAGTTGTGTTGTCACTCAGACACCCAAAGAAGTGTGAAGTACTCTCCAATTAAATGAGCAAAAGTTCCTCATCTAGTGTGCAGGGGGCAAATTGAGCTGTCTGTAATGTTTGTGTGGGTTGTGTAGACTAAGAAGTGAGGTCAGAGAGAGATGGGATCGTGACTTCTGTCATGTAACCCCAGTCTAGAAATGCGAAGATGAGAGCCCATAAATAAATGTTTTTCTCCTTGATACAGAACTCAGCCATCTGGAATACAAGTGAGCAGTCAGGATCTTCTGGTCTCATGTTAGAAATAAATAATATCTGCCCCAGAACTTCTATCTGGAATTCAGCTAGTTATACAAGGCATAACCTTGCTGATAACTGATATTGTTATAGTGACTTAAACAAAGTTACTGATTACTTATCTGAAGTTTACACTGGCTTTTTTTTTCGTTCTAGTACATCAATAATTAAAGCTGTTCTGAAATAGCTCATTGCAGCTGGATTTGTGTGCTGTGTGGAGTGGTGTTTATAAAACAGAATTATCCTTCTGCAGAAGACAGCATCACACATAAACCCCATTTATTTTACTCAGGTGGTTCTAATCTGAAATAATGACTTGGATAAACAGTTTCTGCCTGACACCTTTACCAGATTTCCCATGGGATCTTACATAACCTCTGTCCTTTATGAGAATGCCTTAATATGTAAGGAAAAGACACCCTGGGATTCACCCACCCTATTTCTAAATTGTTCCAAGGGAAGACCTCATTCAGTATTAAAAGAATAAATCACACAAAATACTTAGCAGTGTTATTCAGCCTCTCCCGAAGTGATTCAACTAAGATGCCTTATATGAATGTGGGAAATAAATACTGTTTTCAGAACATTTCCAGACAAGTAACTTCCTTCTGACTGAAGCTCCAGTTTCTCTAGTACTCGCTTCTCTCTGACGCAGTTTCAGAGCCACTGCAGGCCGGTTTTTGTAGGCAGAGGCTGGTCTGTCCCTGGGGACCAGTTTGCAAACTGTCCCTGCATCTTCAGGCGTTCCATCTCCCTGTCCCTTGTCCGAAGGCCAGGCAGGGTGGCCTTAGGGAGATGGAGCTAGCAGGAAGCTATGTAGAGCTGGATTTTCAGGTGAGAATCTCCTTAGCTCCATGGTATTCACACCATGAGAATCCAACCTAATAATTTTAGTGCTTGTGTGAAAGAGACTTTGGCACTTAAAGCACAGACTTTTCCAGGGCAGCAGAATATGGGATTTACTTTGGGAACACATCATCTGAGATGCTCCTACCTGCTTCCTCTCCATGGTTACCCTTGGTCACAGCTGCTTGTTAAGGGCTGGGCTGTAACAGCATCTGTCTGCCCAGCCTGCTGCAGCCCTCACGGCGCTGGCCAGGGCTCACCCCAAAGCAGACAGCACCCAGCTCAGCATTTGTCCCTTCCTGGGAGGTGGGACAGGACAGGGGCTTTATTGTCAGCTCAGATTGCCTTTTTTACTTTGCCTTTTCCCCCCTTCTTTTCCTCCTTGTAACTGGTTGACAGTTGTTACTTAAGAACAGCTGGGAGGGAATTGATAGCAGCCTGGGATAGGTTTGATTGCATTCAAGCCCAAATTGTGTCCTCCTGAGGAAGCTCCTTCCCTACCCCTTTAATCCTTCAGTTCCTCCCTCCCAGCCTTTTTTTGGGGATGAAGTTTCCTGGGGAATACTCCATTTTGTGTCCTACATGAGTGCTGCTTCTCTGCTGACGTGCTGGTGCCCAGTGATTCCCCAGACCAGGCTGCCTGCCCACCACAGCTCCTCTGCCCGTAAGTCATTTGTGGGTTTCTTTGCTTCTGGAAATGTTAATATTGAAGTTATAACAGCAGCTTCAGTCCTCTAAGTTTGTGCTTCTCAGGCATCCAGGTCTGTCAGAAAGTGTCACTATGAGCAGATGGAAGGCAGGATAAATACACACTGATCAAAAATTAATCTTTCACTGTTAGATTGCTAGAAGAGTACTAGATGTCTGTACAAAGTATAACTGGTTATCATCCAAAGACCTCAAAGTCTTGTGGTGCTACAGGAACACTAGCAGCTTTGTAACTCATCTGTTATGCCACTGCTCAACCAGGTTTAACACCCTCGAGTCACAATGCCACACAGCTTCTGTTTCAGCTGGCCTCAGCTAATGAGTTGTGTCTCACTAGCACGAGGCTCAGGAATAGCTGGAGTTAGTCATTAGTCTAGAAAAATCCTTAGGGGTTCCCCTCCTTCCTGCAGCTGCAGAGTGCAGACATCAACATCTCTAACGCTTGGACATACCTGAATCAAGTGGTTAAGTCCCAGCTGAGATTTTGGGATGCAGTGTCCCCCCTCCTTAGCTGCCCTACAGAAGAGGTTCTGTGCTTTGGGAAGTTATTTATCTCTGGGAGGAGCTGCGTGCCTGGCTTTATGGGTGGGCTCAGGTTTGTACAGTGGTCAGAACTTGAAAACTCCTGGAGAATGTTGGGCATGAATTAGTTGTAAGCCTCCCACCTTGGCAGGCAGGGGCTTGTGGATGTTTTAAATGATTATAAATACCCTTACTAGTGAGGTATACTTGTGTACTTAGTCTGAAATTCTCATTTATGTCCTGGGAAAAAGGTTAGAACAAACAGAAGAACTGATGCAGGCAGAGCTATGAGAAGCAGGCTGCATGGGATTAGTAAGCAGTAACAATAAAAACCCCCAAACCATTCAGCCTTTCTAATACCAGTGCCCAGCCAGAGTAAATGACCAAATTCCTCCTCAGTGAATTAGAAATTTCCACTCTCCCCTTGCCCATTGTGACTCTCTCTGTCTATTGCTTTTGTGTCGTTAATGCTCTCCTTTGTAAGAGAGCTTCTGACCCAGTGATTCTCGGTTATTTAGCTGTGTCTTTCTGTCTTCCTTTGCTTGGTATTTCGGCTCCTGTCGGGAAATTTTGCAAGCTGTTGCATCAGCCGTTGTTCCTGTGACCTGTCTGTGCTGCCTGCCCCGGTGAGGCTGTGCTTGCTGGGTAACACACGCAGTGGGGCAGCCTCTGGCAGGACCACTCTGCTGCCGGCTCCCTCGGCTCAGTTCCTGTCCGCTTTGCTGACTTTAATACCCAGAGCACGCTTCAGTAGAGGGCTGCAAAGGACTTAACAGGCATTAATTACTCTCATCACAGAAATACTCACTACGCAGGGTATGTGTCTCGATGGCTCTGAACTGATCTAAACAGCACTTCAGCAACACAAAGGTGATGCTTTGCTCAGCTCATTTTTTCTCTTCATGAGCTGTTTTTAACTAGGCCAGGCTATGGATAGCACGGGAACAGCAGCAGAGCATACTTTAGTCTACAAACCATTTCCAATCTTAATAACATTCTGGAGGTGCAGTTTATTCCCTTCACTCCTGACTGTGTGCTCGGTAATGGCCCCAGCAAACTTCCTGCATGTTGTTCCAAGGTTGTAGAATAATTACTTCCTTCATCAGGCAGAGCTGCTAAGTACCTGCTTTAAAATCACAGCTGTCTGCATCCATCTGGTTAATCTTTGCTGATACAGAGATGTTGGTAAGCACTTGCTTTTTGGTTTGGGGTCTCTGATGGGAAGGGCTACTGCTGCCTTGGGACAAACTTCCTCCCAGCAGCGAGTGCAGAACGGAGCACGTGGTGCTCGAGCTGATCTGAGTGACTCTGTGTTTAGAGGGAGCACACAGTTATCAATCAGGAGGCTTCCTGGCAGAAAACTGCATGCCTGGTTGCTGCTGTTCTTCACTCAGATCTGCATTCAGGTTGAGATGAGATGTTCTGCGGGGGTAGAGAACTTGCCAGTTCTTCCTTCAGCTGGACAATACGTGACAAGCCTTGTCTGAATGATACGTATGTTTAGAACAAACAAAAAGAGGGAAATACTTGCTTCAGTATTTTTATGGAAAATATGGTGCCAAATGAGTGAGTCATGAAGCAGCATGGTGGCAGGGACACTTTCTGTTTCCTTGCAAGCTGAGCCCTAATTCCTGAGGAAGTTCAGTCCCGTTGGCTTTGTTCTGTCGTACTCCTTGGAAAGTGCAAAGTTTATTTATAGTGTTTGGAAACAGTATTCCGGGAAATCTTCCTGGAAAGTAGGCCTGGGTGTCTGGGCTGAGCTTTCTAGAAGATAATACTGCTCAACTGGTATTGGTGATTGTCTCTTTTCTTTTGATATGTGCAAATAAAGTAAGTTACATTGAATATAGACTGAAATACCACATTACTTCTCTTTCACTGAATCTGATGTGCCAGTGTTGCCACTTGGCAATGGTGTAACACCACAGACACAGAGCAGCAGGGCTGTTTATAGTCTTTTCAAGCTAAGGCCTGCTGGGCTGTACTCAGTAAGAGTTCTTTCTGCCTTGTCATGGACTTTTTGTATTTCACCCAAGAAAATAAGGACACAATCAGAAAATACATCTGCCAGTGAGACCAGATTGTGGAAGTACAAAAGTGCCTTTGCAGTTCTAAAGCATTCTGGGCTCTTAAAATGCTAGTGACGTGCCTGAGAATGGAAGAATTTATTTGATTTTATTTATTTTATATAGTAGTTAAGCTGGTGGAAGCCAGGAGAGGATTTAGCATTGTCCACACAAGAAATAAAAAAAAAATTATTTGATGGAATGGGGTTGGTGGCATCTCCCATTTCTGACAGCTAAGGAGGAGTTGCTCTTCCTTCCCTACTAACTTCCATCTATGATTTGCCACGTGGCAAGTTCATGTCAATGCAAAGGGAGTTGCAAAGCCATAAGTTGTGAGCACTGGACGATTTTAACTGCACTGGATGTTTACTGATTAGGCTGTGAGGACAGAGCATCTGGCCTTGTCTAAATCAACCTTGTGCTGGCAGCTTCCCTGGGGCCTGGTAGTTACAGGAGTTACTTCTCATCCCTAAGCAAATGCTCCTGTGCTCAGAGAGGATCTACAACCCTTCTCCTACCTGTCACCCACCCAGGAGCTGGGGCAGTTGGCAATTCTGTGTCGTGGTTAATTTGTAACATGCCACTGGCCCTGTGAGGAAAAGAATTTGGGTCTCCTGATTGCCAGTTGCAAAATCCCTACGTGTGACAGCGTATGAGGTAATACTGGGTATGAGAAAGAAGGGGCTCACCAAAACAGTCCTCTGTTTGGGGGAGTGAGGGAGCTGTGCTCAGGGTGTGCAGCTGGACAGCCTGTGGCCCCCATGGCTGTGTCTTGCACTCAGAACTCCATCTCCTACATTCTCCACCGTGCAGGAGCAGGGAACACTTCCATTTCATATGCTGCTTTTAACCTTTGCCCACAGGAAAGGGTTGAAGATCCTGCTGTGGCTCCCCACAGTAAGCTTCACCAAGAGCAGAGTGCTGTGGTCCTGACAATCCTGCAGGAGCAGATTCCCACTAGAACCGTTGTATGTAGACAGCATTGATAAAATCAGTCACCAGATGAGGTATCAGGAAGTTTTTATACAAGTTTTTAATAAAAAAAATTCAACAAAAAAATATATATAATCAGGCATTTTATGCAATGCATACATTCTTTATATCTGCAGGTACAGATAAATAACAGAAGGCAAAACCAAGTATTTTGCTTATCTTTGGCCATTAACCAATAATCACCCCCGAAGAGATATTATAGGGTTAAAGAATAAACAACTGAGTCTGTAATTTTCTCTCATTACAGACAAAGTATCAGGCAATAATACAGTAGTTAGATTTTTAGAAATGTAAGGAAATATTTCTTTAACACTGCCCAATACTGAAATTTAACCTGGTTTGCTGCTATGGAACTTAAGGCCTTCTTCAGCTGACACACAGGCACCGTTCCAGGGCTGACATTACAGTCCAACCCTTACCTTACCCTACTTCCCTTCACCATACATTGCTCTAAAAAGCCAAGCTGTACCTCTTCATGAAATAAACTAACACCAATTCTTATCTGTGGATCAGTTTCCTGAACCCCAACCACTGTAAGTACATACAGAGCAGTTAAGCTTCCTTAAGTCAATATTTTTTCTAACTCAGTGTCCCAGAATAATAGCTGTCCTTCCACTTTACAGCACAGATGCATCTGATGGCTCTACCAAAGCAATATATACATGATACACGTTAAAAATCATAAAAGCAATTGTAAAGGTACACTGATAACATGTAGCAGCTTATGTCTAATGTCTATATATGTACACATTTTCACAGTTATATTTTAGAAAATTGAGAACACCAGGAATACTTCTACTGTGTTTTCTATAAATATTAAAAATTTACCTGTCAGGCATTTTGACAAAATAGTATTTAGGTTATCACTTTACATAGCTCTTGAAAACCTGTAGAGTTTTAAGCTTAAAGGCTGTAAAGTTTAAGGATCTCTTAAAGTGTTTAGCCAGTTTCAGCAGCTGGGCCACCTGCCAGTTTGATTTTTTTTTTTTATTATTATTATTTTTTTTTTAAATTCAAATCTGGTAACAAAGGAACTCCACCACTTTTGATGGGATAGGCAAGTTCTTGACTTGGCTGGTGGGCATCACTCTTCGAATTGCCATGCGACATAGATGTTGGAGACTGGACACTTGTCTTGGAGTTGCCCAGAAGTACACGCTGCCATCCTGTGTCCTGCACAAAAGAGAACAAAAATAACTGCCCAGAATTATCCCAGCTGAATGACTGCAGGTCATATATAGTATGAATTTATACGTAGTATAAATTCCACGTAGGCTGCTAGTCAGGGGGAACGTGCTCTGAACTTCCTGTTGCTTAGTTCTGGCTGTTCCAGACTCATTTATACCACATCCCAGTTCTTTTAAGCTACAGCAGCACAATAAGCAACTTGCTGATTATCTGTGCAACAGGCTTGAGCAGATCTTCCCACAGCTATTGAGTGAGTACACCACCTGAAACAGAACTGCCCTTGATTATCTTATGGTCTTTTTTTCCAGTCCACATTTGTGGGTCTTTCTTTTATTTAGTCTCAAAGATAAGAAATGAGTTTATCAGCTTCTTGATTTTACTGCTGTTCCAGGCATGTTTAAGCAAATAGTACCAAAAACCAAGTCAGAAACATCAAGTTGCAAGTCACTGTTGAAGATTTTTCAGACACAGCCACTGCTATCCACCTTTTGTGTTACCTTAATGTTTTAGGGTAGAAAAGTGTATACTTGCCCTGCAGCCAGAACACTGCCATCAGTAGAAAAAGTACAGCAGAGCCCATTGTTCAGAGGTGCAACTTGTACAGGGTATTCTTCATCAATTCTCCAGAATCTTACCATTCTGAAAAGGGAAGAACAAAGTAGGAAGTTATCAGCATAGACATTTAATTCTGCCTGATATTTTCTCTACTGCTGCACAAGAACCTTGTCTGAATTTTTATAACCATTTCAGTGTGCATACAGGGTGTTTCAGATTTGGCCTGAAGTGCTATGACTTCTTCATTCCCAAGATATACCTTGATCTGTACTAGTTCAATCATTTTAACTCTGACAATTAAAACAAAAGATTGTCTCCAACAGCAGAAAGCAATAACCTGAACTAGAGATTCTGGCTCTTGCTCTCTTCAATGTAATACATGCTAGGAAATCCCAACAATGCTTGTCTTGATTAAAAAAACTAAAACCCTCCTGTAGACAGCTTAATACCCTTGCTGTCATCTTGAGAAAGCATTTTTCATATTCTTAAAATAGTTCTCAAAGTATTATTTGCAGTGTTAGTAAAGTTGAATATGAGATCACAGAATACTCTTTACTTTGGAATCTACTACTATACAAAAGACTTACCCCCATTATTAACTCTATTTACATTTTTCACTGGTTACAACCCCTCTTTTTCTGTTTTCAACTGTCACACACTTAAGTTATTCAGATCATCTGCTCTGTACACAACTAATTATTTCTACATTCAGAATAAACATTAACATATTCCAGACTAATCATCTGCTTTTAACAAGACCATGAGAAGTCACTTCTCAGTTAAAAAAGGAAAAAGCTGACTTAGTATTTAAAAGTTCATGTTGTACGTGAAAAATGAGAGGAGTCTAACAAACCTTTCCTCATACTTACTTATCATCAGCAAGGCTTGCGATATGTAGTCCATCGTGACTAAAAGATACTGATCTGACCCATCGGTCGTTTGCACCTCCAGCAAATATTGGGGTAGGAGGGGGAAACAGGTGCCTGGAAATAGAGAGACACTTAGCTGCAGCGCCGTGTTTAAGGACCAGGGAAGTGTTTCCTACAGCCATGACTAGCAAAGCTGAGGAGGAAAAACTGGATTGAACATTTAACTATGAAATCAGGAGTGGAGATTGAAGGACTGTGTCTGTTGTAGTACTGAACGCTTCAGCTAATTGAAGATGCTTAAATGAGCACACATTAAAATACCAGTGCTTTACATTCTTTCTTAGATACAAGAATAATCTCCACTGCTCTGCCACTTTAGTATTTCCATCAGCCACTGCTAAGATTTTTCACAAGTCTAATTAGCTGTTAAAAACACAAACCCACTAATTTTCAGTTTCCAGATTTGACTAACTTTACTTACCCAAATTCCATAAGAATAACTCCAGTATGTGGATCCCAGACATAGACTCGAGTGTCGTAAGATGCAGTAGCCAGTAAAGCTCCATCAGGAGAAAACTCACAAGCTACAACATCATTGTGATGTCCTTCAAGTTTCCGTATCATGGAGTATTTATCCATATCCCAGAGAAAAACCTGCAATTAAATGAGCTAATGTTATAGCTCTGCTCAGAGGTGCAATGAAGCATTTACTGTTTTTTAAGTATAGCTGCTAGTCTTATTTAGGATTATATTAAAATCAGGCATTATGAATTACTACAATTAAGAAATATGCTCAGTGTCATATTCAGATTAAAATCAAGTTTTTAAAAAATAATTAAAGCAGACATGCAAGTTCTAACTCAAGTTTGTTAAATGTTATTAACAAAATAAGCCAAAATATAAGATAAAGGCAACACAATTTAACCATGTAGCTTACTGAAATTCATGTATTACAAAACTATTTTATTAAAATATGCAGAAATAAATAGGGTTAAACTCTACAGTCCCCCTTTTTCAGTAACTACCAAAATTTTAAGAGATATACAGACAGAAAATGTAAGGTTAACATATTGTTACTCCAGTGGCATCCCTTTGAGTTTAAGATCACTTGTTTACAATTGGCTTGGATCACCAACGTCAGCCTAGGAAGAGAAACAGATACTGCAAGCAAAAAGAATTTTCACAGCCAAAAGTTATGTCTTTGGCAAAACAACAGGGAAGTCTAACCACATTATTAGAAAGAATTTATGCATTTTAAATCAAGTCAACAGTAAAAAATGACATTAATATTACAATTTACCCGGCTAATTGCATACTGTATTATAAAAATTGATAAAAGATTATAGTATTCTGAGATTTTACATGCAGTTGTGCATTATATGTAATCAAAATAAGGACTGTGCAGAATTACTTAATAGGAATGATCTATGTACTGCAGCATAATTTTATAGAAAATGTAAGTCTTTAGCATAAGATGTTATGTCCCTGAAAGAGCTTATTAGGGTCCTTGATTTTTCCCCCGCCTCAGTTTTACTGCACAGATTAAATACTGACATCTTGGATAAATTTATGTTTGACTAAAGCAAACATAACCTCAGTGCCTCACGTACGTCCTAAACCTGCACCATTTTACAATCAGTTAGAAACGCGTTAACCAGTTTCTCCAAGGAAAACCCAATATTCCATAAAACTGGAAACTGAGTTTTAGGAGTCAGTGTGTTTGACTGCTGTGAAAATTATTAAAAAAAATAATAAAAATAAAAAAAAAAAAAGGAAAGAAAAGCAAGCAGAAAGTGGACATCGACCAGCACCTGCGTACGTACAGTACACCCTGCAGTCGAATGCAAGGTTACTTCGTCCTACGGTAAAGTTCGCCCCCAGCCTGGTAGCCAGAGATGCCACTCTTTCTGCCCAGCTAACACCATTGTGCTCCTGTGTGAGTGGTGCCAGCTTAACCTCAATCACACCAATATTGCTGCCACCACCTGTGACAGGGAAAGCAAGAAGCTTATGGAAAACACACAGCCTAAAGATAGCAATGTATACATCCACATCTGCTCTAGCTAAAGAAAAAACAAAACCCCGACCTCCACTATTCTCTATCAAATCTGAACTGATAATTTGAAGTATTAAATGCATTTTAACAGACATCCATATAAAGCAGTTGCCAATAATTGTGCTTTTTCACTCGGCATCACTGGGCTTCACTGAACTACCTACAAAGCCCCTGGAACTAGACTGAATTCCCCTTTCTGTTTTATCCTATTTCTTCAGTGCCAAGAAAAGCAGCTTATGGCATACGTGCTTCACCTGCACTGCTTTCAGTTCTCTAGCAGGGCATTAGGATATGGATGAAAACAAAACCAGCATGCTGCTCCTCATTCTAGATCTTTTTGACACAAGTGCCATTTGTATTGAAAAACACGTAGAAACATTTTTGTTCAGCGGGAGATGCCATGACTGGCTCAGACTTTGAAAAGTCCTTTTCATTGAGCAGGAAATAGAAAGGATAAAATCAGTAACAAAATAGTTTTATGCATTAATCTAAGTATCTTTTAACACTGGAAGCTTTAGTCTTTGGTTTTTTTTTACTATGAACACATGCAGATGTGTAGAACTAGTTCTCAAAGAACACTTACAGTTTCTTCAACTAAAAGCAGTGCAAGTTCAATTCATAAATCAGTGTCTCAATGCACCATTTGCTCATTTAATTTCATGCACTTTTACATCATCATAAAACATTAGAAGTTCATGACACCGAGCACAAGCTTAATATTACTTAGATTTAAAATGATTATGCACACAATTCAGTAGATTTAATGAACAAGAAACTCTGACACATACTGCCTTACTAGCTCCAACAGAACAGAGAATAGAAGAGTCTGGAGAGAAGGCACAACCATACACCCAGTTCTGATGTCCTCTCAACACTTTCATCATATTTCCTAGAAAGAAAGACATTCCTGTAAGAATTGCTTAAATATTACAAATTCAAATTGAAAACTTTTCCAAATTAGTGTGAGATTTGATAAAGGAAGAACTATTTTTCCAAACAACATCTTGCAGAGTCATTCCAACACAGAAATAAAAATTCTGTCATGCAACCCTTAAATCCAGTGTCACTATTCAAAAAGGTGACTTCATGCACTCAACCCCACACCAACTTATACCTTCAGGGTACATATAGAGAAAGAATTTCCAGAGAGCATACAGAGTGAGTGACTTAATAGAAAATAATCAATTTTTTAAAAAAAAATTTTGACATAACTGAGTTTACAGCAATAAGAGAGAGTATGTGGATATTTCTCCTCTATATTACAGTAGATAAGTGCATACCATCATCTTTCAGGTCCCACACTCTCAGTGTTTTGTCTCTGGACGCAGATACTAAGATCAGGCTGCCATCTGGGGCAAAGGTTAAATCTCTAACCACTTCCGTATGGTCCATCAGGTTAAGGAGGAGTTTTCCTGTGACATGGAAACACCACAATTTAAAAGGAAGCACTGTACTTTTATTCAGATCAAATGCTTTGTGGATACAAGCACAGAATGCCCAATTTTCTTTGTAGAAATGCTGGCTACAGCAGGAAGCATGTGTATCCTCTTAGACTCTTCTGTATCGAGAGGCAATTTCCTGACAAGCTAGTAAATCTATGCACTAAAGCCATGCGCCTCAGAAATAAGGCACGACTTATCTTTTGATCAACATCTCTGTTCTAAGCTTAAATTTACAAGGTAAGGACTCAACTGTCATTAGTTTCCTTTTTTTAAAGCTGAGAAGTTCTGTCCCAACCTAGCAGCGACGCTATCAGCTAAGTTGAGGTTCCCTCATTTCAGATTCAGTCTCTTATCATTTGAACGATTATTTATTTTTGAAAAAAATAAGAGGTCCTCATCAACAAATCCTTCCCTGTAGTCAAGAACAGAAAGCAACTTCATGTTTTCCAAGTTTCCTTTGTTTGAAAGTACATTAAAACTACAATCTAGTGGAAGATCAGAGAGTAAACAACCAATATATACAAAGTCAATCACACACTTCACATTTTGTAGCAACAAGGCTTCATCTTCCATCACTTCCATCTCAAAGCATGATCTGAGTCGGTTCCTTCCTCTAGCACTACTTGAACATTTCTAGTTGCAGTTGATGCTTTTTTATTTTTTAGATTACTTAATTTGTATTCAAGGTTCAGTTCCCAATTACAGTTCTGTAAGCAATTAATTCTGTGTATGAATGATGTTCCTACTGCATAAAGTGCCAACCTCCCCTCAGATACTCTACCTGTATATACATCCCATATCTTGATGCGCCCATTGTTCAAGCCTGTTGCAAGTAGAAGCTGGTCTTGTCCAAATTTGAAGCGGTGCCATTCTATGTTCACACAGCGGCTCTGCTTCTCAGGCACTGAGGACCCAAAAGCAAGGCTCCAGACAATGTCACCACAGTCTATTATATGTTCACAGGGATTATTTTTCTGACCGCTGTCACTATTCTGCCTCGGAAGTCTGGTACTGATAGAATTTGCAACATTCTTTGTGCCATGCAACAAGCTGCAAAACAAATGAGAAACACAAAAAGACAGCGTTGAGCATCTTGAAAACAAACAGAACAAAAAGGTCTTTAGGAGGTAATGAAATCTGTGAGTTGCTATAATGTACATTTCAGAGGCCCATAATGATGCATTTTTTACTTGCAAATTATAAAAGCAGATTTTTCTTATAACTGTCAAAAATTCCTAACACCTAGAAACCTTTTTACACAATATAACACTAATACTTCCATACACATTTCTACCTCTGTAGGGAGCAATATATTAACTTAAGCCACTATGAAAAACAACATTTTAAAGGTATTTACAGAAAAATGATTTACAAAAATTTCTAAGACTTTCTGCTAAACGAGCAGGAAGTTCCCTGCAATTCACTTACATGCTTTAAATACTGGGATGAGATACTGAGCCCAGCGTATGAAAACCAATTAACCGACCACCAGAAAAACTATAAACGGGGAGGTGGGATTTGCTGGGAGAGGAAATGTAACCAGCTACAAAAGTGCAACTGCTGGTTACAAATTCATTAAAATACAACCTGCAAGTGAAAATAAAATGGGTCTTTCAGACCTTCACTTGCATTCTGATGAGAATGATAAGGAAAGAGCTTTGTCTTTAAGTAAATTCCTAAAAGATAAAACCAAATAGCTTTCTGATAGGAAATTTAGAAGTCCAGATCTGCCCGAGTCTTTAAATTCCCTTTACAATCTAACTTATTTTAGAGCATCTGAATCAATTAATAAATCACTCCTCCATTGCTTTGGTGAGGTTGTAGTACAGCTGTTTCTCTCGCTGGCCACAGAGGAAGGGATAAAACAGCAGCTAATAGTTTAAAGAATTAGTTTTTTCCCCAAAGATGTCAAAGCCAATACACACATTTTAATCTATTAAAAGTTGTCTCCTATTTTCTTAAGTTTTATCAGATGAATTAAAAGCCACGTGGTTTTGTCTTACAAGTTATTAAGGCACTGAGACCAGGGGACCAGCTTCACTATGCGGTGCCCTTGTGACCAAGCAAAGTAAGATCCATCGGGAGCAAACGCAACCGTCCAGTTCTCGCGTCCACACTTGTCAAAAGGGGAAGTTGGGGCTAAGAGTTCTCCTACGGTTCGTGATCGTGCTAGAAAGAGAACAAAGAGGAAATGCCGTTAAAAAAAGAAAAAACAACAGCATGTTTTAAAAGGTTAGAAGGGAACCAGGCAATATGTTAATTATGTTGCTTTTATTTAATGACATTTAAAGTAATTGTTACTGTACAACCCATGACAAGACTCAGCCTCGGCGGCGGCAGAGATTGACTCACTGAAGACAAAGCTCAGTATTAAAGTGTCCCGGTTGTCACCTAAGTAATGGCACATCTCGAAAAATGTAAGTTTACTGAGACCAGCAATTATGTGAATTATTCTGACTGCAGCTCTCGAGGTGGCAGCCGGGCTGCGCTCCCGGTACCGCCG
>NW_010299285.1:5243-9952 GCF_000700745.2 Antrostomus carolinensis | reverse complement strand
ACACACACACACACACACAAAAAAGCATTAAAAAGTATCACAGACTGTGAATGAAAAATATTACAAAAGAATAAAAACACAGTGCTGTCTTTAAACCTCCCACACTGCAGTTGAGTATAATTCCAACAAGCCACAGGTGTACACCATATGCATAGGTGAAAATGTGATTATGAAAGGTCTGATGACAGTTCTGGGTCCGCAAAGCATTCATCTCAATATAAACATCTGTTATGTATTCAAGGCAAAACTGTGTGGAATATAGAGCTATAATTGAGGTTTTAAATGCAGAGATATCAGGAAACTCCAGGTTATTGCCCCAACAGGAACTCAAATTTGATCACATTATAAAAAGAGAGTATTTTTTATTAGTGTACATGATGTTAGGCTTCCTGCCTTATTATGTTGAGATGGAATTGCTTCAGCTCGACAGAGTGTAGGGACTGGTGACTTGGAGTGATGCACTTATTTCTCAATTATGGGATTGATGCACTCTTCTGGCAGAGGGGCTCTGATGAGCTGGGCTGTTGTGAGCTGTCAATATACATTGTGAAAATCCTGGGGTTTGATTGGCTGCTCCCTGTCATAAACCAGCAATAAATACCACGTCCCCAACTTCTGTATCCCTCTGCTGATAGCTGAAGTTGCCAAATCCTTTGCATTCTATACAAAAGACCCTGCTATCAGATGCTCACAATTTGGCCAAACTTTAGCCTCGCAGAATTAAATTTCCTGTGCCTTGTGTCTGCCTTTAGGCGAATGTCCTTTTTAATTTCTTCTAAAACCATTTCTGAGAAAGAAATAAGGGAAAACTCTGTTAACCATACAAGGTCTCTTCACAGTTCTCTCCTCATGTCTTGCATTTCCAAAAGTGCAGACTCAAAGACAAAAGAATAAAGTCAGCCTCAACTGCTGGGCGCTGAAAACCTTGACCTTGTGGAGTTCAGCAGCCGGGGACGACAGAGGCTATATCATCCCTTTTATTTTCCTCATTATTTTTATTCTTCTAATCCCAGATCAGCCGTGTGTAAACGGGACTAAGGACTCACTCCTGTACCAGATCAAGTGGCTTTTCATGTTGTCCTTCTTCCTGAGATAGCAGCACGACACATAGAGGTTTGTACAGTTTTTTTAAACAAATATTGCAAGGGCAATCTTACTAGCACCAAGGTGTCTCAGACTAATGGTTTGCTCTCAGATGCTCAAAATCATTATGAATTAGAAATCAGGAAAACACAAATCTGTTACTTTGGAAGCCAGAAGTTTCTTCATGCTCAAGAGCTGAGCTTTGTACCACTCCTTTGGTCCACCTGACTTGGACATCTATTTTAATGAAAATACCCACTAAAAATAATGATTATAAAAATATCACTGAGAGCTGTCAGGTGGAACCTTTAGTGCAGATTACAAAGGTATTTCTTTCTTCTTTAGGCCATTTGTCCACAGTTAACATTTGTTAACAGTGCCAACAACACAGTGGCAGGGAGGCTGCACTGAAACGTGCTAGCTAAAACTCCAACAACAGAAATCCTGCACAAAAAAAGTCAGGTGTAAAATTTCCCTAACCTTTTCCATTAAGGGAAAACAGTAGTGATATTTTTAACCAAGCCTTTGTCAGAAGAAAAGTTGCCAATTTTAACCCCTCCAGCCTTCACTCATAGAAACAGATTTGCCCCCCAGACACACACTGGTGGATCCTTGTGAGCTGAGTAGGAATGAAAGCAGAATTTGATTCTATGTAATGAAATCTATTTTTTCCTCAAAACTAAAAAAGAGCTTGTCAGGTTACAAATGCAAACTCTTTCTAGCTAATTTTCCTTTCATTTTATTTCCTTCCTGATTTTCTTCCTCCCCCCCCTACCCCCCCTTTTTTTTTTCCTCTCTCTCTTAAGCAGAGTGAAAAGAGTTCTTTAACCAAACAAATGTAAATACGTAAGTGGTAGGGATTTTTTTTTTTTTAAAGTATGTTTTTCAGTTCATCTAACAAAGACATATCTGTCTGCTCGAATGATTCCTTACTGAATATGAATGAGAAGCCCTTTAATGAGGTACGGTAATTAAGCTCTGGCAAGCCCCCCTAGCCCCCTGTCAGCAGCTTCCCAGGCAAACAGCCATTGAATCCCGTGATTGACAAACCAGACGCTGGACATGTACTGTAGCTGATGGGGAACAATGGGCTGGGGGGCCACGATATCTGACGTACCCGGCTGTTTCAGCCCCATCAAAGGGCCGGGCTCCTGGGGTGTCCCTCTCACTGTCTTCGTGGGCCTGAGCTGCACGTTTACCTGCCAGACTCTCCTGGCTCCTCTCAAGGTGGCTGTGGGCTGGATGTGCTCTTTGCCCCCACGTGTGGCTGCGCAGGAGCAGGGTCACTCCTCCACCACTCGTGTGTCGCCCCACTTGGTTCATTGTAGAGAATATCTTGGCAGAGCAAGGGCATGATGTTTTACTTAAGGTCTGCCTGCACAACCCAGGTTCATGATTTCTTTTTAATTGTTAAAAGTCTTCAACTCTAGAATAGGATTCATTACCCATTGAGTTTGCCAAAATGCTATTTAATAAGTTACTTGTTTTATTAACCCTGACAGAAAAGAAAACAGGTTTCTTTATATCCAGCTGTTGGAGACAGATATGAGATTTGTCAGAGCGGTTTTGCTTAACACATTGCAAAATGATTGTGTTTCAGAGGTTTGGGGTGACTGGCCTACAGCTGAATTGCACACCTTTCCCTTCTGTCCCATACCCTGGATAAACAGTACCTGTGTCAGCAGCCTCCATATGTCTCAGAAATTGTGTGGGGAGGATTGGTAAAGAAAAAAAACACACCAAGAAACAGCCACAAGAAAAAAACACACCAAGAAACAGCCACAAGAAAAAAACCACACCAAGAAACCTCCAGGAGAAAAATACCTAGAAGCTCTGGTTTCTACCAGCCTGTAACTCATGCTGTCTGATCACTCAGCAGCCTAGATGAGAAGGATGCATCTTTGTTTTAATTGATTGTAGCCATATGGATTGGCATTGTGAGGGACTGCTTGATTTCCTGGCCAAGAGGTTAATTTCCTTCCTGTATGTCATCGGTTCTATAACACGTGCACGTGCATTACACTGTCCTCACGGTCGTTTGGAAATACAGGTAATGATGGCCTGGCTGTAGGCTTTGTAGAACAAACTGGAAGATTATTTGAAACATATGATTCCAACTTGCATTTTGAAAGCATAGAGAGGGAGGAGAAATGTACTTTTCAGAGAAGGGATGGAAGAGAAGGAACAATTTAAACATTTCCCATCTCCTAAATAACACCCCAAAATACGTGCAAATATGGATATATGCAAACATTATCTGAATAAGCTGTTAGTGTCATTTGTCAAAATTGGCAGTCTCCTGTTATTAAAATTGAAAGCTCACCACTCTTTCTTCCTTCCTGGACTTTTTTTTTCTTTGAAAAGCAGAGATAAATCCCAGTAGTACAATTAAAACACCAGCTAAATATTACTTTGTTGGGCTTAACGATAGATTACAATGTGTGCATAATGACCCAGTTCTAGTAATATCATCTGATTTAGTAAGGAAATCAGAGTCTGCCATATGTTCACCAATAAGGTCTTAGAAATTCTTCTTCTTGTTCTTGATGTCTCAGCCAACTGCTAGCAAGGATGCTGTTTTGTCCTGAAATCATCTTGTTTTTTGAGCACCAAGCACATTAAAGTCATAAGCATGTGGCTCATTTTATCACAGCACCTCTAGGAATGAGCAGGGGGTGAATTAACAACCTGCCACCTGCCTGCCCTGAGTACCTTTATGGGTGGAAGTGTTGCAGTTGCAGGCCGGTCTGAAAACTGATTTCCTGTTAACAGCCCCAGAAAGGTATACACTGTGGCTTTGGGGATATTTTAGAAGATGAAAATTAGTCTTGACATTTCCCCTGAATATCTTAGCACCCAATTGGCAAGATTATTTAGCTCTTATGACAAACCAGAGAGCAACATCAAAACCCAAACCAAGAAAAAATCAAAACAGGGAGCAAAGCAAGACTCTGCTGTGCTGTTTAACTATATATTTGTTATGTATTTACTATTTGTAGACTCAGGAACTATGATGTATTCATGAGCAACGTATCTTTACTGCCTATGGACCAAATTCAGACAGCAACTGAACGCTTGCTGTGCACCTATAGCTGCTGTGGATCATAATGGAAGCTGCAGGTGTTCATCATCACTCAAACACAGACTGGACTTTGAGCTGCTACATAGTAAGTGTCTGTCCTACCCACCCTTGAGTGTCCATTTTGAGAAGTGTGGGAATTAGCATCACTGCAGGCTAGCAATGAAGTGATCAGAAGGGAAAATGAATTGTTGGTGAAGGCATTTTTTTGACAGGTGACGATGATGACCTACAAATTGAACCAATATCTTCACTGTTCCATCAATATTCTGGCAAGTAGGAGATAATTTTGTTATGTTTCATATGGTTTGCTCTCTTGCAATTATTTCATTTATTTATTTATTTATTTATTCAAGGGTTTAATTTTGCATACTTAAATAACATAATCATTCTCTTCTTCCAATTGCTTTCTCAATCTTTTATTTCTTAGATTCACAGAGCCAAAAATCTCTTTTAGCAAAACCTAGTATAACTCATTTGGTATTAGTGGAGTTGCACTAACTTATTCCAACATTGACTGTGTCCAGTATCTGCATATATATATATA
>NW_010299285.1:1390-5081 GCF_000700745.2 Antrostomus carolinensis | reverse complement strand
TATATATATATATATATATATACACACACATACGTGTATATATATATGTGTGTGTGTGTAAACCTCTTTATATATGAGTAGCATTTAATAAAAATTTATAGAGCTGAACTTTTATCTAAAATGTTTAAGCCAATATTTTTTTAAGGGAGCAAAGTTGTTTAACAATACTAATGACTTGTTTCACTTACTTCTAGATGTAGAAATCTACTGTGAAAGAGGGTAGATATAGATTGGCTATAAGTAATAAATTCTTTTTTTATGAGGATGGTGAGACACTGGCACAGGTTTCCCAGAAAAGTTATGGATGCCTTATCCCTGGAAGTGTTCAAGGTGAGGTTGGACAGGGCTTTGAGCAACCTGATCTAATGAAAGATGTTGCTGCCATGGCAAAGGGGTGGACAAGATGATCATTAATAAGTCCCTTCCAACCCAAAGTGTTCTGTGATTAATTCTGTGATTCTATGCGATGGAAGGTACAGACACCAAGTACTGTGTAGTAATAAAATTTTGTATTTTACCAAACTGTTGTCCTTATTTAAGGATTAGAGGAAAAGAGGGATGGAGATACTAAAAGCACAGTCTAAAGTATCTCTCATCTGAACTTTTCACTTGTTTCCAGTTTGAAATTGCAGCACTCATTCCAGAGAGAGTACTCACTGGTTATTGCAGGTCTTTCTCCATCAAGATAGTGGTATGAAATGCGCAGCTGATTTTTCACAGATCTCTCTGGCATCTTGGGGACAGTTAAAGATTCTAGTTAGAATCAAGTAAAATGAGCTGCTTTTAGAATCTCAAAGCTTTTCACATCAGTGTCTGCTGAATGCAGTAGCATAAGACTGGGTGGACAGTTAGTGCAGATATCCTCTTTGTACACCCTACTTGTTAGACTTCTTCCTGAGCATCCATCATTGATAACCAATGGAGACAGGATATTTCTGAGTGGGAATGCAATTAGTGCATTTGTACAGTCTTTGAATTCTTATGATGGACTCAATCAGTTCAAATACACCTATTTAGTATGATAAAAACCTTATCTTGAAAACTCATGATAAGCAATCATTTCAATAGGTATTCTTAATGGGTTTTTATTTTTTTATTCCATGAGCCTCTTAAACAAAAATGTATTAATTTATAGATATCAATAAAGGCAAACTGATTATTTTCTATATGTTTTGTGTTCAGAAGGAAAGAGAAGACTGAAGTCTAAGAATGCTGACCTGTAACACAGTACACAGGGAAGTGTTTTTTTAAAAAAGAGGAGACTATGTTAATAATATTAATAAAATAGAGCTTTAAAAATATTTTGCAATCACATATTGGAAGAAAGTTAAAACCAAGCCTGCAAATCTCCATTCTTTCAGTAAGTTGGACCTTCTTTTTCTGCCAGGCTGTCATTTTATTTTCTCTCTTTACAGCTCCACACACATATCCCTGTTGTCTAATATATTAAAGTTTTGCTGAGTTCTTGTTTTGCAGTTGCCATCCAAATACCAGGACCTCTTCCTGTTGGTTATTGTTCTCTCTTCTTTCCAATAGATGGTTACTGGGTTTATTTCAAAGGCCAATTAGTCATTAGTTAAATTTTAAGGGCTTTATTGTTAGATAATGTTTGTATCAACCCATGGTAAGTTATCAGGACTTCATCATCTAGGCATGATAAGACAATCCCTTCTCTGAAGAGCTTGCAGAATAAACTATATAGTCACAGAATCACAGAGTGGTTTGGGTTGGAAGGGACCTTAAAGCTCATCCAGTCCCAACCCCCCTGCCAGCAGCAGGGACACCTTCCACTAGACCAGGTTGCTCAAAGCCTCATCCAGCCTGGCCTTGAACACTTCCAGGGAGGAGCAGCCACAGCGTCTCTGGGCAACCTGGGCCAGTGTCTCACCATCCTCACAGCAAAGAATTTCCTACTCAGATCTCATCTCAATCTCCCCACCTTCAGTTTCAAGCCATCATCCCTTGTTCTGTCACTCCCTGCCCTTGTCCAGAGTTCCTCCCCAGCCTTCCTGGAGCCCCTTCAGGTACTGGGAGGCTGCTAGAAGTTCTCACTGGAGCTTTCTCTTCTCCAGGCTGAACAGCCCCAACTCTCTCAGCCTGTCCTCACAGCAGAGCTGCTCCAGCCCTCGCATCATCCTCATGGCCTCCTCTGGACTGGCTCCAGTCAAGATAGGAAGAGCAAAGTAACAGGGAAATTATTAGGATTTGTGTTATTGTCCAGTTTTTGTAACAGGAGGAGTTTGACTGAAGTGACTTTCCCTGGCCGTGAGGAAAGGCTGAAAGGCAATGGCCTGTGGTGGTGGGCTCCTCGGTGCCACTCCATCCACTAGACCTATCCCCAACTCAACCACATGCTGTCCTTTGCTTCTGTCAGCACTCTGGCCATGCAACAGCCCAGAATATATTTTCCCCATCCTTCTGAGAGTGGTCCATAGCTTGAGAATGGCTACAGACTGTTTTCCTCTGTGGTCCTGACCAGGAAGCAGCTGGTTTTCTCAGTTGCTAAGCTAGTTTCTCCAGAACCTGCATTTCTCCATGGCTTGAGCAGACCTATACCTTATCACTGCATTGTGTGTGCATCAACTATCCCTAGCCAAAACTGATGGGAAATTTATGGGCACCTCAATGAACAGCTGTCTGTGATCGTTCAGAGAATAAAACTGCTCTTCCAGTTCCTTATTTCATAAGTCCTCCATGTTGAAATGCTTCAAAAAGGCTTTTCTTCTCTTGTGCTTCACTCAAGTCGCTTTCTTGAAGGTAGATGATTATAGAAATAATAATCAAAAAGTTGGTAATTGCTTTTTTATTTTGTAGGGACAGCATTGTGGTGTTGGGTTTTTTTCCCCTCTGGCAGTGTGGTAGTGTTAAAAGTTTTTTGATTCGACTTTTTTTCTTTCACTTTTAAAAATCTCAGCAACTCCACAATTAAGTAGTTTGTTTGCTTTCAGCTAAAACAAACGTCTCACCAAACTCAGTAAGGGAAACCCTGAAGATGGATATGCTCTTTTAATTTGTTCACTACCAAGCCACAGTTTCCGCTGGATTTTGAAGAGTTGCCTGGTGTCAGAGGGTAGGTCCTCATTTTAAAACCTTGAAAACCTTTGCACGGATGGCTGTTTTAGCTAATGTAAATTGATAGACAAATGTAAATTCCTCATGGGAGGCTTGGCAGAGCCTTGACAGGAGTAACCAGATAATCAGATTGCAAATCCACTGCATGTAGAGAGCACTCTGAGCACAAGAGTCTCTTCAGACCAAACCATTTGTTTGCTGTTCCAAGGTATGTGTTCTGAAATCGTTGAGGGGAGGTGCACAGTCTCTGCTTTTTTGCTCAAGTGGAGCTTTGCAGTATGGGTGACAAAGAGATGTCGTATAAAAGACATCGAGAGTATTTGTGGCAAAGAATATGGTAGAACTGTTGTGTGTAAAAAAATTGCCCAACTTTCTTAGAAGGTGATTCAGAAGTTAATAAATTTCCTGTCCATCTGCCCTGAGTTTCTCTGCTTCTTGTAATATCTCTGATGTTTTACAAATTCTGCATCCAGCTCTATAGGAGTTGCTTCTCTCTCTCCCTCTCCCTCTCTTTTTTTACTTCTAAGTCAGTAAACTATGATGTATGTGTCTCTCCCTGAATAACGTTATTATATGATGCTGCTGGAGCCCTGAATAGCTTGGCTGTGGACTGCTGAAC
>NW_010299283.1:37688-38526 GCF_000700745.2 Antrostomus carolinensis | reverse complement strand
AAATCCTTCTTTTTTTTTCTCTCTTCTCGTAATTAAAATCACCAGCTTTGTGTTTCAAAGTCCATCCAAGGGATGGCTTGGGCTGTGCTCTCTGAGGGGTCGGGGTGACGAGGGATTTTGGCACGTTCAGACCTTGATGTGATGCTTTATACACTTATCCTTGTACCCAGGCAAAAGATTCATCCCTTCTCCAACATCTTCCTTTCATAAAAAAAGTGTTTAAATACCCTTCATGTGATAAAACTGGGGTGCAGGACCTGAGTTAAAGTTCTCACCATTGTAGAGCAAGAGCTTTGGGTTTATTTGGGGAGCATCATTTCCAAAACAAATCATCTTGGTCTACTCAGGGAAAAAAAAGAAAAAGCTTTTCCTGATTGTCAGAGCCATCATTTGAGGAAGAAACGTAGAAATAGAGATGGGTCTCCATGAAGACCAGACTGAAGACATCTCCTGATGGATGCCTCTGCCCTCGCCTCATTGTGCAGCAGCCCAGAGCGTCCAAGCTGCCCAAAGTGAGCAAGTGGAGACAATCTATTTACCAGGGAAAAGTATTTGCAAGGATTTTGCTCTGTTTCAGGATGTATCTCCTCCAAAACACCAAGTTCAGCAGCTTTGACTCTTGCCATTCCTGTGCAGTGACCAGCTACTTCTCAGCAACATAATCTCATGGTCAGAGACCTGAGTTCATGGGTCCTTCCTTGGGTTGTGGCTTCACCCCCTCATCCAAATCCCATCCCACCTCTGCCCCACAACATCCCCCCAGTCCCTCCTTGGTTTAGGTAAATACAGGTACGGATAGAAATGGTATGGATATAGATATGGATGAGATGGATATGGA
>NW_010299283.1:0-37644 GCF_000700745.2 Antrostomus carolinensis | reverse complement strand
ACATGGATGTGCATCATAAGGATATAGATATTTTATGGAAATGGTTGATATGGATATGGAATAAGTATAGATATAGGTATAGATATGGATATAGATATAGTATACATGGGTATGGATGTAGATTATATGGATATGAATGATATGGATGGAGCTACAGGTGCAGATGCAGATATCGATGCTATGGATATGGATGATGTGGATGTGGATATGAATGCTAAGAATATAGATATTGGCATTGATATCAATACAGATGGAATAGATATGGCTATTGATATGGATGTTATTGGTATGAATATAAATAATATTAATATAACTATTAATTTGGATATTTATATGTATGTAGATACAGATGTAGATAGACAGGTATAGTTGTAGGTATAGATATAGGTAATGATAAAGATAACAATAAAGATATAGGTATAAATAAAGACATAGACATAGTTATAGACCTAGAACTAGATCTAGACCTAGACCTAGATATATAAATGATAGAGATAGAGATAGAGATAGAGATAGAGATAGAGATAGAGATAGAGATAGAGATAGAGATTAGATATAGTTATAGATATGGATGATATAGATATAGATATATAGACCCAGACAAGATGCCAGTTATTTTGGGGGGCATTATTACAGAGTTTGGGCCACTCAGCCCCTGCCCAGTGCTACGTAGGGAGAAAAACATCCCCTACAAGCCAAGAGGTAAAGACAAGGAGAGAGAAGTCGAGCTGCCCCACGTGAAGCTCCTGCAAAAGTCCCTCGCTGGGACAAAAACCCATTTGTTACATTAATCGGTGTTGGAGATAGCGCCAAACAAATGAAAGTTATTAAAGGAAAGGAGATGGATGGAGCTCAAGGCGTCCGTTTGTTTTGCCAGCGCCAAATTCGTTTCCAGAAAAAAGCCTTTATCAATTCCCAGGGAATAGTTTGCCCTGTCAGTGCCGAGCGGGTGTTAATGTTCTTTACGGCTCCGTTCGAGCTGGTGCAGTGACACCAATCTAAATAAGAGAGGAAGGAAGGCTTAATCAGCCTGTCACTGACCAGTTATTAACATTTTAGAACAAGGGCATTAAAGGAGAAAATTCTGAGAGGTCAATTTGTACTTCAGGAGAGAAGCCAAAAAGATAAGGAGGAAAAACTTAGGAGGAGAAAAGCGACGTCCTCCAGCCAGCGGTCACAACGCCGGCCATGGGATTGGGGTGGATCCATCTGCTGTTGGGGTACCCAAAAACTGCAAAAGACCCGAGATGGTGCTGGATGGGCATGGGACACTGCAGAAAACCATTTGCCCTTGGTGAGGGTCTCCAGCTGAAGCCAAGATTTCCAGGCATGTCCTTGGCAGTGGTGTCCCCCCTTCCCTGCGGTCTCCGCGATTCAGCGGGGCCGCGTGCGATGGCTCGGCAAAACCCTGTGGGATGAAAGCTGTGTGCTTAGATATGGTTTATCCCTTCCAACCCCTGATGATAATCCGGGATTAGTCCTTCCACTCTATGATTATGTTTTGCCCACTCTCTTTGAAACGACACCCTTCTGTCCCTTTTCCCCTCGTATTGTCCCACCAACCCTTAGGAAAACTGTTTGCCAGGCTCTGATTAAACCCTGCTTACAGCAAAGTCCCATCAGGATCCTAAATTATTTGACATCTGTGTCTCTCATGGGCTGAACCAAACTTCCTCTGTGTTCCTTACCCCTCAGCATCTTCCATCTCCGAAACACCCATCACCTCTAATGGTCCCATACTGACCACGTAGGGACCAGGTGCTGACGTGTATATATTCATCTTCCTTAATAAATAAACAGCTTTGCTTCTGGTCATCACTCCCCCAAGCAGCTAAATCTAGAGAGAAACATCATCCAGGCTTCATCCAGGATCATGGAATCAGTGGGGAAACCAAAACCACTGCTCCCCATTAGGTTGATTCGCTCGATGCGTTGCTGGGCCATTAAGGGAGCTGTGCGATAGCATCTCTGGCTGTTTGCAGGAGTAAGGAAGCAGCAGGAGAGACAGTAACCATCCCTCAAATCATTTCTCCAGGGGGAAAGGAAAAGAGAGAGAAATAAAAAATTTAAAAAATAAAATGGAATCTGCAGCTGAGGAGTCAGGAAGGGCAACTTTTCTACTGTTGTTTTGTTTGGTTTGGGTTTTTTTTTTAAAGAGATTTTTATTTTGTTTCCAAGCTCATTATTCCCAGGGAACCTGACCCTGAGGTGTCTGGACTCTGGAAGGGTTGGAGATGCTCTTTAGGATGGCAATGTCTCTACTAATTAATGCAGGTCCTGCCAAAATAAACACGGGAAAGGAATTTTTTGGGGGGTTCGGTGCTTTCAGATGCAGTATTTACACCGTGGAGTTGCCTTCAGCCATGAGTTCTGTTATAAACACCAATTTCTTGCCTGGTCCAGACTTTTGTCGATGTGATTTGGGTGAAAAAGGAGGCACCCAAGGTCAGGTTGTGAATTAGAAATACCCACCAGACCCTGACCTCCGGGAGAGCAGCTTGTCCTCTTCATTTATCCTCCTTTTCTGCCTCCCAGATAGGGTACACACAGCTAGGACCCCCCCCTCAAATCCTGCCATGAGGTGTTACTCTGTGCCTCACATCATTTTCCCAGCGGATATCCCTCCTTTTCCCCCCTCTCCCTTTATCCCAGATACCCAGAAAGAAAGGCAAAAAGAAGTCCCAGGGTGGATCAAACAACTTTTGCAGACCAACATCCCCAACCAGCATCTACTACCTTGCACAGACACTGTTAATTATTGCCCAGCCTGTAATTACTGACTCAGCACCACTAATAAGTGGAAAAAAAAAAAATTAAAATTCTTTAAATCCACGGGTGTGCAAAGAAAAGTCATTAATTGTGATGGATTTTTTTCTGCTGTGAATGTGGATGCAACATCCAATCCCTATGGAATATCCCCAGCTGGGGTTTGGGGACCAAGCAAGGATGCTAAGTCCCTATCAATTCATTAAAAGGGGAGGGGGAAATTAACTCTAAGTCTCGAGTCCTGGTCTTTATTTCTCTGATATCCCCTCTTGCAAGATTTGAATTGGTGAAAGATGGTTTTAATACCCGATGTGCCACAGGGATATTTGTTTGGTGACAGCTTGTGTTAAAGTCAACCCACCCCCATCCACCCGATAAACAACACGATGCTGAAAGTTGTGCTCACCACGAGGAGGAGATGGATGGATTTTATTATTGCTATTATGGCTATTATTATTATTATTATTATTATTAGGAAAATAGAAGGAAAAGCAATTCTTTCTCTTGGTCCAAAGGCCCAATTGCCAGGGTTGGCTCGCAATGCGAAGCAACACAATAACGGCAAATTATCAATCATTGCCTTTTGTTTGGGGTGGAACATCAGAGATTTGCCCTCCATCTCCTTCTCATAATCAGGGTGACGTGCAGAAGGAAAAGAGACGCCAGCACTGACCTCAAACCCAGTGGGGTTAGTGGGGTTGTGTGCTCCTGTGATGCCCCCCAACACATGTGGGGCGAAGGAGCTGGGGTTGCCTGCAATGAACCAACACAAACAGCAACAGAAAGTGTTGAATTTGGCTTCCCTTTCCTCATTAGAGCTGATTACACTAATTGACGTGTTTGTTTGGGGTTGGATATATGTTGTTGTCCTTTAATTTAATTTAATTTTATTTTTTTGGAGCTGGAACAACATGGTTGTTGCCAACTGGTTGTGAGATTTGGTTAATCTCTATAAAGCAGAGATGTAGGAAGCACAAGTCTGATGAGAAGCAGCTGAGGGAACTGGGGTCATTTAGTCTGGAGAAAAGGAGCCTGAGGGGAGACCTTCTCACTCTCTACAACTCCCTGAAAGGAGGGTGTAGAGGGGTCTTGGTCTCTTCTCCCAACTAACAAGTGACAGGACAAGAGGAAATGGCCTCAAGTTGCACCAGGGGAGGTTTAGATTGGATTTTAGGAAAAATTTCTCCACCAAAAGGTTTATCAAGCATTGGAACAGGCTGTCCAGGGAAGTGGTGGAGTCACCATGACTGGAGGTATTTCAAAGCCGTGTAGATGCGGTGCTTAGGGACATGGTTTAGAGATGGACTTGGCAATGTTGGGTTTATGGTTGGACTTGATGATCTGAAAGGTCTTTTCCAACCACAACAATTCTATGATTCTATGATAGTAGAAGACACAAAATGTGGGATATGGTACCTGGAGCAGCCCAGAGATGCTTCTCCCATCCCTTGGGTTCAGCATCCTCTGGAATGGAGCACCTTAGCCAAGTGCATAGCTGTTGAGTCATTCAGGTTCTCAGCCACTGCAGCAGAGAGACACCGGTGTTCATACACTTTAATTCCTTAAAACTAAAATAAATGATCCCTTTGGATTAAAGAGGGCTGGAGCTGTGAAGTTCATTTGAAAGCTCTCACCGTCAGGAGCGTTGAACTGCCCCCAGCCTGCCGAGGCGCATCGGGGAGAGCCACATTACCTCCTCAATCAGCATTAAATTCCCGATCAGCCTGGCTGATTTTTGAAGATCTCCCATCTAAAGGTCGAGCAAATCATCTGCTGCAGAGGCAGAAAGAAGGGATGGCAGCGGGAAGCAGATGCCAGCACAGCAGGAGCAAGGGATATCACCATCCTGGGCTCTCTGGAACCCTGGGACCAAAAGGAACAAGCAAAACTCTGAGACGTCCTCAAATCCAACAACTTTGGAGTTTCCTCAAGAAAATAAAGTCTCTCTGAAAAGAAAGTGATGCTGAGCAGAAGGAAGGTTGTGCTGTCCAAAGCAAAAGCCTTTACTTAGTGCAATTTCTTTTCTATATATCTCATACATGAAATTTTAGGGGAAATCGGGTTTATTTCAATTCTAAAGCCAAAACCTGAAGTTGAAACCATCAGGAAAAGGAGAGGGAGCACAGCCCTGCTTCAGCCAGACTCATCCCTCCCTTTGCCTTCCTCCTCTTCCCTTGGGATCATCCTACATCCAGCCCCACATCCCTAAGTACCCAAAAGGCAACCAGACCTCCAACAACCCTCCACCACAGCACCCAGCAAACCAGCCACAGTCCTACCACCCTTTTCTCTCATCCCCTCACATGCCATTAAAATAAAATCCCAAGGATTCATGGCAGCATCTCCCTGTTTCCACCAGGCAGACGCGTGACGAGCTTGGTCCATTCGCGGATTAGTTGGAAGGCGCCGCAAGGCACCTGGTGAAACCATCAACAAGGCACTTAGAGAATTAGGAGCCGGTGTTTAATCGCCTTGCTGGTGGCTGAGTGTTGTTAAATTCTTTTGAGTTCAGCAACTTTGGTTTGTTTGGTTTTGGTTTTGTTTTGTTTTTCTTCAAGAAGAAGCTCAGAGTTTTATTTGAGGTGGTCACACTCAACGTTTCTTCCTACACTTCATCCATTCCCACGCTCTGAAGGAAGGAAAAAACTGAGCAGCTTCATTTAGAAACCAGAGAAAAGGGAAAAAAAGAGGAAAAAAATAAAAAAGAGGAAGAGTACAGACGAGCAGAATATTAATATTTAATCACAGCAGGCCAGAGGTTGCCGAGGCAATCGCTGTTAAATGTTATCGAAACAAAACATTCATATTCCCACCGTAGGGATGGTTTAGAAGAGCTGCATTTCTCTGCTCCATGCTCAGGATTGGAGCCACGAGTAAACATTCCTGATAGGACTTGTCCTGGTAGAGGAGAGGGAAGGGATGTCCAGATAAAAGAGGGGTTCAAAGCTACTTTGGGCAGGAGACCTTTCTTTCTGCATCAGAAATGGCTTTGAGGAGACCTGAATTTCCAGCAAAAAGCAATAAATATACTGGGAAAAAAGTGACAACCTCATATATTGGGGCTCTATGTTTTCTATTTGTATATCTGGCTTTATATTTATATATCTGTATGTGCTAATACATACTGGAGATGTATAGAAGCAGAGCGTGCAGCCCTCTCACTGCCCTCATCCACCTCTTGATGAATCAAGAATGGTTTTCTCCATCCAGCTCCCCTGCCAAATACTCCCTCCACCTTTTCTCTCCCTATTCAATATAAAATCATCTTAAAAAAATATATCTATAATGAATTAAGTAGTCCGTGGCTCTGCTGGTGTTTCACTCCCCCACTGATTTTTGATGGCAACCTGCCCACACTTCTTGAACCTTGGGCCTTAGAAAACCCCAAGGAGATGTTTTGGAAGGACCTTCAAGGGTTGGCATTGTAACTCAACACCATACTGCTTTCAATCCTGCAAGAGGTTAAACCTCTGAGCAGCAGCTCCTCGCCACCTGGTTGACATGTCATTAACAGATTTGATATCTCACTTTAGTCAACGTGGGATTTCTTCCCTGAGAACTAATTCTAATTTTTTACCCTTACACAAATCATTAGCCTGGCTCTCCAAATGAAGTGCTAACGTTTTCTGTCACCTCCTGCTCCTCACTCCCTTCGATTCTTTAAAGCTGCTGCAATCAAGACCATGAGAAGCTAATCAATTAAGCCCCAATGTATCAAGAGCTCATGAGCCACTGTGAAGAACCCAACACATCATTACTGAGCTTGTGAAATCTTTGCCTAAAGAGCACATGTGTGGAAAGCAAAAGCATGATGTGGCCCAAGGTCCTTCTTCTTCATCACTACCTTCATCTCTGCTCCTGGCTTTGTCAAGTCACCTCTAACTTCTCAAGTGCTTGATGACTGGGAGAGGACACTTGTCTTCTCCCTTTTAGCAAAGGGACATATAAGGTGTAGGCTAGATCTTCCATGATAGACATGTTGAGATGCTGGTTATGCCCCAGATGATTTCATCATTCCTATGTAATTTTGTTTCCCCCCATTGGAAAATCCCTGAATTTGAGAGGGTTTTCCTCTCCCTTTTTAACTGAAACCCCCAGAATTGTACAAAACACAGCCCCACACCAAAAAAACCTCCCCTCCAAACAGCTCTGCTCCAAGTTGCCAGCCTCAGCCAACCCTTCTTCTAAAGTTAAACCCAAGCATCTGCATCAAAACACAAAATACAGAGCTTGCCTGCCCTCAGATTTTAGAACGGAACAGTTGTCTCCATGGAAACCCACATTTTTGTGCTTTTTTTCTCTTTTTTTTTTTTTTTTTCCTTTTCAGTTCAGAAACCAGAGCACCAAAGCATGGAGCAACCCAAGGGGTGAGGGAGGAGCATTCATTTTAGTTACCAGCATCGTAGGAGGGATGCGTCTCATTTTTCTGGAGAAGTGCTGTTTTTCAGGATATATCTCCATGCTTTTTCCAAGCAGAACACCTCAATTTGGTTAAATAAAGGGGTTTTTTTTCCATAATATATCAGATGTGGTCTCCCAGGCTGTGAATCATGGCTGGGCAGTCCCATGTCAACCTGGTCCAGCCCTGAAATCCAGCTCTGTGGATTTCCACACTGAGTCCATCAAGCTTTTTGCTTGAATTAATTTAAAGAGAGGTCAATGTCACCCCTGAGGGTGAACATAATGAATCTGATGAAGGTTTCTTCATGCCCTCAGAGCTGCACTTAAAGCTCATCTCCCCATGGACTCGGGGAATCCATGAACTCCATGTCTACAAGAATGAAGACAAGACTTTGCCTTCCCAACTATTGTTATTTTCTAGAGCTAAATATCTTCCCAAAGGGCAAAATCCAAATTTCACATTCAAACCACCTCAGATGCTGGAGAAAAGTGCTGATAAATAAGCTGTGGTTGGTCTCACTCAGTACCTTCCGATACCAGCACCCTTTCTGAAGGTCAATCATCTCACCCAGCACCTCATATCTTCCTCAAAGCATTTAGCACTGGCCACCTCTTGGGAAAATACAAGATATTCTCCTGGTAATGAAAAGTTGGGGGTTTTTTAGTAGTAAATATGCTCATGGTGATGCATCTCTTTGGGTGAAAATTGGAGTTGTCTCTTCTGTATCTCCTCCAGGTCATTATTAAGGATATCCCAGTGCCTGACATTTTTTGGAAGTTTTACCTGGTGCTCTCAGCCAGAAATTTCTTCCCATATCACATACAAGATGCTTGTTTCTACCCTCAGGAACCTTTTCTTTTTCAGAGCTGCCATCTCAGCCACATTTGATTTAATACACACACACACCTCTGTTTTCTAAAGCCTGTGTTGTTTGGTAGGATAAATCTGCTCTATATTAATACCATTATCAACAGGTCTTGGGTATTGTTGGACTTCCTGATGACACCTGATGACGTGCTAAATGACTTCAGCAAAATTTCATGGTCAACCATGAAAAAAAAAAAATAATTAGCAGCAGCTTCTGCCTTTTAAGGGGACAGATGGAAACCACAAAATGGGCTGAAAATTTTCTCCAGGCAGCTTGACCTGTGCTTGGACAAGAGGTTCACGGCTCTACACAAAATGTTCTGGAGCGAGTCTCCTCGTTTCTCTGATATAAGAAGTTTGCCGTGGCCCTTTCCTGGTGAGTAATATTTACAGGTGAAAATGCAGGGTGATATTTAGAGGTAAGTGGTATTTATAAGTACATATGCAGGGAGATGTTTACAGGCGAGGTACTCACAGGTAATTATAGATCAATACTTCAAAGCAGAGTAAATAGAGAGGTAAAGGACCTTTGCTGGTATGTTACAAATAAATATTTAGATATAACACGCACATAAGTACGTGGAGGGTATACGGAAGAGAGAGAAATTAGAATTTAGATGGAGTCCTTGTGTAGGGAGGCGAGGCTGTACCATTAACAGCACATCCATAACTCAACAAACATCAAAACATCCGAGCAACGTTATAGGATCAACCCCACGGTCCATCAAACCTAACTTTGCCTTTCCAAAAGCAGCTCCTAGCAGAAGTGTAAGTAAAGAAGTGAAGGTCAGAGAAGTTTTTTTTCCTCTGGTTAAGGAGCTTTGATGCATCCTTATCCCACCACCCCTTCACAAAACCTGGGAGGAGAGCCGCCTTACACCTTTCCAGCTCCCAATCTCCCTCACCGGCTCGTGTTTTACAAAGTTCAGCCAAGCAACGAGCAGCTTTGGAAAGCCCTGAGATCCCTCAGAAATCCCCATCCAATTTATCAAGTCAAAAATTCAGCCGGCTGGGAGCTAACTGGGATGAAACGTTGATCAAGGCAAGAGATTATGGTGGAACCGGTTCCACAAATCACAGCTCTGACTCGAGATGGAGGGTGAAAGGGTGGTTTTTGGGTTTTTTTTTCCAGAGCTGGGCATAGTTGGAGATAAGAACTTGTTGTTGGTAAATAAAAATGCTGGGGAATCGCATGTCTGATCAGTGTCCGCTCCCATCAGGCTGGCAGAAGCTGGCAGTATTATTTCCAAGCTTTTCACCGAGAATACAAAGGGTGTTCGGAAAGGCAAGAACAAAGCTACAACTTTATTTGAGAGCAAAATAAAAGCAAACAAATACAGACCCAGAAGACCGAGAGTTGAAAGAAAGCGACAGACTATTCAACCGCCATCTGAAGCAGCTTTTGGACGACTCATGACTGTTAAAAAGTTTCCCGAGGAGAAAATGCATTCTGGTTTGTTGTTGGTTTTTTAATTTTATTTTTAGTTTGTTTTGTTGTTTGTTTGCAGGGAGAAAACAAAGCGAAAGGATTGCTGATGCCTTTAGTGAGAAATAAAGACAAATATCCTCGGCCACGAATATTGCCAGAATGGGAAAAACACTAATGGCATCATTTTGTAAAGTGTCTCAGTGATGTTTTTTGGAGTCCTCAGGTTTATTTTCCAAAGATGAGCTCTTGCACCCTAAATCCCAGGGGGATCACATCACAGGTTGGGCATGTGTCCTCTCAAGAGACACCTATTCTTGCTCCAAAGACATCCAGACCCCTGATCCCCTGGTAGCTGAACCCAATGGTTTCACATCCTCAATGTTTTGGAGAAAAAAAAAAAAGCAGTCTCTGCCTTCCAACTATTTGTTCCCATTCTGCCTTTCTCTGAGGGCTTAAAGAGCCCTTCAGTATCTGGTGTTTTCTCCCTGTGAAGCTACTTAGACATGGTAATCAAGTCACCTCGCTGTCTCCTTTTTAATAAATTAAGCAGATGGAGCACTTTAAAGCTTTTTTTTTTTTTTTTTGACAGCCCTTGAATTATTTTTCATGGCTCTTTCTCAGCCCTGACTTTCCATCCATGGTGCTTTCCTAGTAGAGCTCAACAAGGGCACGGTCACCACCTCTCCCCATCCTGCTGGTATCCACTCCCCGGGTATCAAGGTCAGAAAGCTGTGATCAACCTCAATGAGGTTTTATAGTTTCAAACCTTTTGCCAGTCAGATACTTCAGACAATCCAGTTCATTAAATGAAAAGAAAGACATTGAAATTTATTGCCTCCATCAATGGATAAAGCCCTTGGCTGCCCAACGGCTGCTGCCCAACCGGCATTATAATGTAATAGCCTTTTTCTTTATTTTATTTGATTTTTTTTTTTAAAAGCAAAAGATCATAATTAAAGATTGGATTATGAGCTAACCCAGCATCACAAAAAAGACACAACTTGATCGTATTACACAGCATCAAAATTAATTAGAAGCACATTAATCTCTAATCTAAGAAAATATTGCAGGATCTCCAGCTTCGATCTCACATCCCCCATACGCTGAGTGACAGCCTGGCCCTTTGAAACCTTTGCAAAACTCTGTGTAATCAATGTTGCTTTGATTAGTAAGAGCTTCCAGACACTCTGGCAGACAGCTCCCACCATGCCCGCTGCGGATTGCCTTTGTGCGAGCGACTCGGGAGCTTCGAGAGAATTGTTTTAACAGCGTGAGTGAGTCAGGTTCCACTCCTGGTCCGCTGGTAAATCGTCACTTAAAATGCTTAGGAGGATAAATGAAGGTGCCTAAATTCATATTCATCACTCAATGACTTTGGAATTGGGGATGGAGAGAGATGAACAAAGTGGAAACGCAAGTGGGAGAACCCAGGTTGGACATCAGGTGGATGCAACTGAGATTTTCCAGTGGTTTGCTTCTTTCTGCTTTGCTTAACTGAGCCATAACGGGGATGAAGTGACTGCAGTCTGGGTGCAGGAGGCTTTGAGATGATGTTGATGATGCTCTCCACCCCATGTTGGCCAGGATTTGAGGACTCTGTTTGTTGTGGTTTAACCCAGCTGGCAGCTGAACACCATGCAACTGCTCGCTCATCCTCCCTTGCTCTGGGGAGTTGAGGAGAGAATTGGATGGGTAAAGGTAAGGAGACTCATGGGTTGAGATAAGAACAATTTAATAGTTAAAATAAATTTATAGTAACAATAAATTTATAATAATAGAATATACAAATGAATTATGCACTGTGTTCACCACCTGCTGACCAATGCCCACCTCATTCCTGGCTGGTGATTCCAGAGGAGATAAATTCTCAAAACTGCAATCCCAGAAGAAAATGAGAGCGAGCTTCCCAGCCAGTCCTCATCTATACACTGAGCAGGACGTTGCATGATATGGAATATCCCACTGGACAATTTGGATCCGTTGCTCTGGCTGTGCTCCCTCCCAGCAGACTAGCAAAGCATGGGAAGTTGGAAAGTCCTTGATTTCTCAGCAATAAGTAAAAACATCAGTATATTATCAACCTTCTTCTCATTCCAAATCCCACACTGAAACCAAAGCACAGCTATTCTGTTTACTGAGAAGAAAATTAACTCTATCTCAATTGAAACCAGGACAATGAACCTCCAAGCCTTGGGGTTTTTTATTTTCCAGACCCATCTCTTGGTTACCACCATTCCCCATGAGATCTGAGCAGGAATCTGATCCACGAGTGAGAGATGTGTCCCTCAACTCCCAGATGTGGATCCATACTCTTCCTCTCCAGGTGTGTGAAGATGGATCCACTGACTGAGAGATGCCTGAGGCCCACAGTTCTACGTGTATTTAATTCCAGCAGACAGCTATCAGGGCTGCACAGACAGCAGAAACGAGGCTTGAAGTGTCATGCAGAGCAGCAAATCAAGGACAGCAGCATCACCATTATTTCAGCAGCACTCTCGCTCATTTTTAAAGAAACCCTTGGATTTGAGCAGCCTGGAAAAGTTTGCATTTGACACAGGAGGGCTTGGGGAGTTTCAACCTTTAAGGAGGAGCCTGGACCTCAGTTGCTCTGAATGAAGCTGTCCAGCTGCAGTAGCAGTACCTCAAACTCCAAACGCTTTCAGTCAACAGATCCTCTCCCTATTTCAAGTTTCAATCTCCACTTAAAAAGCTGAATTCCCTTTGGGATCACAACCTATAAGGTCCTAAAGGGTCACCTGAATTGAAGACCCACCCACCAGTACTTACATTTCTCCTGGAAGAGAAAGGAATTACCTGGAAGAAGCAAGGAAATGGTGGTTGCTCAACATCTGTCGGGCAAAAAAGACAAGAAGCTTTGGGGCAACAGGCTTCTCTGCTCTGATCTAAATATTTGTGTTATTCAAGTGAAAAAGGGGTTGAGAGAAAACCAAAGGAACCAGCTCAGGAGGGTGGGATTCCTGGGCGATGCGTTGGGAGATGTTATTCAGCAAAGTGCAAGGTAATGTGATGTGGGAAGATCTCTTAAACAATTCATGCACTGCAGTGGTTGCTGAATTAATTGTAGCCTGGCAGGAAAACACCCAAGCATCCTGCTGGATAACCTGCTGGAAGGATCTGCTGTGAGCCAAGCAGCAATTAGGAGAGGAAATAAGTCATTAAGCTGCATTAAGATAAGGATGGAAAATTTAATGCTCTGACATTGGTCAACTGGGTAAATTTAGGAGGGGTTGAAGGTTTTCCTTGTTCATCTTTGGAACAACCTGCCCCAGGACATCAGGAGGACTGTGGTGGGATTGCCTATGAGCTGATCCAGACAGGTTTGGTGCCTGGAAAAAAAAAATGAGGAGAAATCTGAGGTCCTGCAGGCTCGTTGCTACCATCAAGACAGATGAGGATGCTCAGAGCCGGGTTCCAACGTGGCTCATCAGCTCCTGCAACTTTATGGAGCCAACAAGACTCCTTGAGCTGAGAACAGGCTGAGGAGATTGAAAAGGCTTCAATTTGCATCTGCAATTTGGGTCTTACATTTCTGAAATGGCAGGGATCAATTTGTAATATCTCAGGGAGGGCGGCGCCAACGTACACACATAAATACACACGAGAACCTGCGCGGGTACACGCTTCCTTCTCCCTGCTTTAAAATATCCTGTCAGCCTCCTCTTGATCCTAATTGCTGCTACACATCGAGTTTATATCCCAGGCATAAATATATATTTATAATCTCCAGGACATCCTCCTTGCCTGCTGAGAAATTCAAAGATGCATAGATCACCCTTTGGGTGTCACCTACTGTCACTTGACCTTTACGAAGGAATAAACTGCAGCCATTTCTCTGTTTCATTTTGCACACGCTGATGTTAAACCGCTATAGGGGTGGCTTTTGTCCCCAATTTATATCCTTTGGGATGCTAGGATTGGGTGAGGAGTCAGCAACGTGAGGAGGTGCTGCTGGAAAAGCGTTTTGAAGGGTGGGAGAAACACGTGGAGAATAATGTTACTTCTATGCAGTGTCCCCAACAGCTCTTTCAAAGGGGCTTTGCAGGACTGAAGGTGAGAAAACTCCTCTTGGTTTTCTCCAGCATTCGTCAGGGCAGTTGTTCATCCTGTCTTCTCTTCTCTTCTCTTCTCTTCTCTTCTCTTCTCTTCTCTTCTCTTCTCTCATCCATTTCCTCCCTTCCCACCCCATCGAATCCCATTGAATTCCATCCCATCCCATTGAATCCCATCCCATCGAATCCCATCCCATCCCATCCCATCCCATCCCATCCCATCCCATCCCATCCCTTTTCTCCCATCCCATCCATCTCCTCCCATCCCATCCCATCCCATCCCATCCCATCCCATCCTTTTTCTCCCATCCCATCCATCTCCTCCCATCCCATCCCATCCCATCCCATCCCATCCCATCCCATCCCAGTTCAGGTTCCTCCCTAACTATCCTGCTTTCTACATCCCTGATGACCCTTTTATCCTGCAAATGCTGCCCAGGGTGGAGAGGACTTCAATTTTCAGGAGGAAGAGGGCAGCAGCCACTCATTTCCTTGGAACAAAATCAGTGCACGAAGCAACGCTGTGTTTGCTGCAGCAGAAGGGCAGAAGCTTCAGGTCAAGGTCTCCCCCAGCACAAATCAGTCCAGTTCATAGCAGGATCCATCCTCCCCTTCTCTGCAGTGTCTTGGAGAAGATCAATAGTCGTTTACCAATACAGTCTGGATGTGAAAGCTGAAGGCGACCTAAATATTGACCGTGATGTTCACGAAGTGCTGAGAAACTGCAGCTTTATGGACCCCGGTGGCTGCTAAATCCCAACCCTCCCTGGCTGGAAAATGCAATAATTAGGGAGCTGGTGTGATCCAGTTTGGAATTTTCTTCTGTTTAATGAGCCTGTGTGTGCGTGTGCGAGCGTATTCACACCCCTGTCCCTGTAATTGCTCTTCATTCACCCCAAATACAGCACCAATACACCCTTCAAAGCAAGTCACTGGTCCAGACTGAGCTGGATTCAGTCCAGGATGAGCTGATGGGCAGCAGTGGACCTGCAGCAGTTGAATCCAGTTTGGATGAAGACACATTTTTGGGTTAAACCTCCATCTCCCAGATCCCAAAGGAACACTCTTCGCTGTGTATTCATCACTAAATCAATGCATCAGCTCAAATGGCAAAGCTCCAAAGTCAGATACTTCCCATGCAAGCAGTTGTTTGATGGAATCTCCCCAATTTAAGGTCATTTTGAACTCATAGATGTCCACCCAACAAGAAGAGAGCTGCAGCTTTTCTCATGCTCTGTCCCTGCTCCATCTCTGCTCTATTTTCTTCCCAACGATGACAAACCAGTTGTGGTGTAAATGGGAGTTAACTCCGTGCAGAGCTTTGCCAGCTTCTCCCAGCTGGTGGTTTGACCCGTGTTGGATTTAATAATCTCCTTTGTCCATCGGATTTTAGAACTAATTACTATTACAAAAAAACCCCAGATAGAATTTATAAATTGCAGCTGAATGAGAGTGATTTGATTTGCGACTCTTTTCGATGGGAATTTTTTCTAGCCCCTCCTTAAAAGACAAGCGAATCCCCAGAGAAAGAGGGAAAAGTGTTTAAAACACAAACAAACAGGTTCTCTGATGAAGATGATGGCTTAAAAGGGGACGAAGAGCAGCAGGAGCCATCTGCCCAGCTTTGCCTCTAGCTCCTACAACCCTTTTGTCAGCGATAAGGGATCTCAGAGCAAAGCTGAGCTTAATTAGAACCATCCTACCAGTCCTAAATATTGTTTCTCCCCCTTGTACAGATGTTTTCTCCATCATTTCCTCCTTACTTCATCCTTACACCCAGCAGAAAGCGATGCAAAGCTCCTCTCTGCTTTACGTGTGTTCAACAGGTGCTGCAACCCATTGGGTTAGAAGTGCCCAGGGCAAGAGTTGATGCCCTGGTTGCTCCAGCAATTTTCTCACCACTTTCTTAAGGTCCATTTTGGGTTTTACAACCAGCAAAATGCATCTTTTGAAGTAAGGATTGGACCTCTGTGATAAGAAGGTCCAAGGGATGGGGATACCCCACATGTAGGTGATGCAGGAGGATGGGGATGAACAAGGATTTGTGGTGCTGCTGCCATGGATAAAAAAAACCCTCTTGTTTGGTTCTGGTGACTTCTTCAGGTAAAAAAAACCACAACAACAACAAAGGAATAAAAAAAATTTGCAGTTTACATCTGCTCTGGAGAAATGAGTTTGTCTTTATTGGCTGCACTCGTTAAAGATCCTGGCGAGGGGAGAAATCCTGACATGAGTGATTGGGAAACTCAGGTGATGGAAGAGGGAGAGCGAAAGGAAAAGGTTTTGTTTTAGTTTTTTTTCTTCTCCCCTGCTGATTTTTTTTTGGGGAAGGATTGACTTAACACCATCCATCAGGAAAAGACTTTCCATCAAAAAAGTGAGCAAGAAAAATAGAAGCTGGGGAAAAGCAAGAAGTTTGCAAGAAGAGCAAGTCCTGCTTTGTAAACTCTCCTTGGAGGTCAGCAAAGTCTTTTTGGGGAAGGGTTTGGTGGGGTAGGAGGACCTAGGGAAGGGGAAGGCAATAAAAAATTAAGTGTTAGCAAAAGTGATTAAATAAGTGAGGAAGGATGGATGAAATGAAGACCCTCCAGAGCGTTTTGGGAAGAGAGATGTTCTTCACGTGGGATGTCAGCCAGGATGTGAACAGGGGGGTTCATGTCTCAGTGGCTCTTTGAAGATTTGTCTGGTCGCTAAGAGCTTGGAAAATGATGGTGTTGGCTTGATGGGTCTGATTTGGCACCAGGAAAAAACATCTTGGGGGTTTGCAATGGAAAAATATCTTCATTTTAGCTCAAGGTTGGGGTCCAGCTGCCTTGTGATGCAGATGGGGGACTTACAACCACTTTTTTTTAACAAAATCCCAGCTCAGGTGCCCCACGAGGGAGGGAACTGGAGTGGTTTGGGGCAAGAAGAGCTGTAGCAGAGCAGAAACCTCTTCAAAGAGCCAACACATCCCGGCAGGGCTGGAAAAGCAGATTTTTTTTCCAAGATCCCAGAGGAGACCTTGCAGAATTTGTTGCAAGCCAGGAGAGCATAGCAAAGTTGATGGAGTGATGCTGAGTTTGAAGGCAAGGATATGCCCTGCAAGGACAATGAGATTTGTTACCAATCTTTCCCATCACTTTCTTATTTCGTTCTGTGTTTTCTCTGGTTTAATCAGTTCCCAGCACTAATTGGCTTTGTTAACACCCACCCATGCAGTGGGGAAAGGTCCCCTGGAAAGACACAGCTCAGCAACATCCACCCCCAACACATCACTCATTTTGGGTCCCGTCACAATTCTTACAAAACCAACGACGACGGCATTTGCATTATGCAAATTTGGCATATGCAGATCAGCCCTTCCGAAAATAATATGCAATCAAGCAATTAACGACTGCCTTGTCTTTAACTCATAGGTAGTCTCGATTCCTGCGACTCTTCATTTTGGGTTGCCCAGCTCTGCAACCTTAATAATGTCATTTTAACTCTATAGTGTCCATTTAACTCAGCCTTAATAATGTCATTTTAACTCTATAGTGTCCATTTAACTCAACCTTAATAATGTCATTTTAACTCTATAGGTTCCATTTAACTCAGCCTTAATAATGTCATTTTAAATCTATAGGTTCCATTTCACTCAGCCTTAAAAATGTCTTTTTAACTCTATAATTCCCATTTAACCCAGCCTTAATAATAACATTTTACCTCTGTGTTTTCCATTTAACTCAACATTCATAATGTCATCTTAACTCTATAGGTTCCATTTAACTCAACTTTAATAATGTCACTTTAACTCTATAATTTCCATTTAATTCAGCCTTAATAATGTCACTTTAACTCTATAACTCCCATTTAACTCAACCTTAATAACGTCACTTCATGATTCCCATTTAACTCAACTTTAATCATGTCATTTTAACTCTACGATTGCCATTTGAAAACGGATTTTTCTCTTCCTTTTCCTGCCCCAAACCATCATTTCCACTCACCAGTTGCCTCTCCCTCCTCTCACCCAGGGAGGGGAGGACGATAGAAGGATGTTTTTTCTCCCAGCAACTAGTACAGCCATAAATTTCACTTATATCCCGTAAAACACAGGCATCCAATTAAACCCATAATCCTATAAACCTGCCAGCCATCAAACACACTTTTAAAAATCAAGAGCGACAAGTACTTTAAATCAATATATCCAGGTAACAACATGCAGTTTGGAGGATCTTCTGACACTGCATTTTTTTAGAAACATCAAATTCTTCAGCCTGTGACTTGTTTTTATGGTTTTTTCCCTCTTTTTGCTTCAGCAGAGTAGATTCCTGATCAAGAATTGAGGGGAATCGAGAGGATTTGGGGGTCTGTTGTAAAAATTCACAACCAAAGCTTGATACAACATCCCATCCCGTGTCAGAAGATATCACTGCTCTGTGGTTTCTCTCCATTGGAGATGTCAAGGGGATGGACAGTTTGGGATTGATTGTGATCATCAGTGGGATTTTATTTCCAGAAGGAAAATAAAAAGAAGTTGTTTTAATTTATGACCCTCTTTCCGATAACAGCTAAAAGCTCTGCCAAATTCTGAAACCTTTTCTATAGGGCGTGGTTGGCAACATGAAGGGACAGGGTGGGTGATTGATGCTGAGGAGCATCATTGCTACTCATCACCGGGAAGAGAAGAGTCACCAGTTTTGTGGCCACTTATCAGGTCATCATAGAAGAATTATTGGGTTTGTTCTCCATTTTTGGGTTTATCCTCCGTTTTCAGGTTTATTCTCCATTTTCAGGGAGATTTCACCCCAACCAAGTCCAACTTGCTGCCTCTTGATGGTGACGCTTCCTTAGGGCTCTACAGATCCATGGTTGGTCGGTTGAACCCACCAAATTCATATGGTTTGGCAAACCCAGAGGGTTGAGTAACGCAGAGCCAGCATCCATCTCCCACCCCATCCACAAGTCAGAGGTTTTTAGGGCAAAAAAATGTGTTATGGGTGAGACAGTGCATCGAGCAGCTCCTTGGTTCTGTCTCTATATGATGCACCTTGAAATTGCTCAAAATAGCTTGAAAATGATGGTTTCACCTTCATTTTTGAGGTCGTTTCGGTGAGCCTGGCAGGCAGTGTAATTCTCATATTCTGCCTCCTTATTTTTGTTATAGTCTTTATTTTTCATCATTAAAAATGCTTGGTTTTGCCAAATAGGAATCAGGGAGGTCAGGGAAAAATGAGAACTAGGTGGATTTTACATCCTACGTGCTCGCAGGAGCAATACCTGAGCCAGCTGAGGCCGTGAACCAGCTTTCCAGCCACACCAGTATCTTTGCTGGGAGTTTAAACACCACGCCTGTAGCAGCAGGGAAGTATTTTGAGCATATTCAAGAGTGTTTTAAACAGTTTTATTGGGCTATTTTTAGGGGTTTTTTGTATCCCTTCACTTGTAAAACCAGGGATACTTCCATCATCAGAGTCCAAACGCAATAAAAGTGGCGGGAGTCATAAAAAAAATCTTTTAAGCTGACCTGGAATAGTTTTTCTAGACCTTAGAAAGTCTCAGCTTTAAAAAGTAGATGTTGAGACTTGCCAGGAGCAAGCTGCTTAACCATACGAGGAACCAGCATGTGCTCCAACCCAATAAATGGCAAATTCCCTTTTTTAAAAAAATTTTATTTTTTTTTAAGTCCTTTCCAGCAATAAACCATAAGCTTGAAATTAATGACCACTTCATGGAGAGAAAATGTAGCCATTGACCTGGGACTGAACTTCAACCATTCGAGGCGAAGCGTTTGCTACTGTTCAAATGTTCCTTTTCAGGAGTCGTGGAACAAAAGGTTGATCTTCTGAATACAAAACGTTTCTAATGGCATCAAGTCGTTTCCTCTCTCATCCTCATTTTGTGGGGAATGTCCAACAGGTTTTCACTCATTTCATACCAAAAAAAGCAGCCAAAGAAATTTCCAGTGTACATTTCCTGTGTGGCTACAAGTCCAAAATATTATTAATTCAGTAGAATAATGATCCAAGTGACACTCAAGTTGAGGATCTTGAGTTCTACAACCCAAGACCCATGACCTCAGCATCTCTCTGGTTATAGAAAAAGCTATTTTCTCTTCTCACAAGTTATTGATACCTGGTCAAAGCATCAGCCCAGTGCAGAATACAGAGGAAATGACTGTCATTCATCCCAGATCCCAGAGAAGCAAGGGGCAGAAACCCACCTCCCGTAGACCTCTATAAAAGACCATATTCACAACAAGCGTCATGAAGAGCATCCAAACTCATGTGGTGTGTTTAATCTGCTGCAGACCTGGAGTTAAGGAAGGAAAAAAAATATAAATCTGTCATTTAAGGAGTTCTGTTTCCACTCCTGGCTAATAGGATTATTCAAAAATGTCTTAAATCAAAATCCCAAAGCCTGTTGTTGGTTTTTAAATCAGGTTGAGCCTTTCTGGGGGGGCTTTTTTGATCTTTTCGTTGGGTGTTGACTCCAAATCAGAGTCCCAAACCTCTTTGGGGTTCATAGGCAGCTCTGAGCCAGATTGCTTGGAAAAAATGGGGTTTGGGGGGATCAGAAAAATCATGGACTTTTCAATCATAGGAACCAAGGCTGCATGAAAAGAATCTCGTGGGCTGGGGAGATAATTTTATTGCAGCAGGTTTTGGTGACAATACTGAGCTGCTCCAATCAGTCCCAGGGGGGATACACCTGGTAAAAAGAAAGGATGCTAAAAAATTACCAGGAGTGCAAAGAAAAACCCAGAAATAACCTGAGAACCAGAGAAAATGCCTTACAGTGGGAGACTTAAAGAGCTTCCCCTCTTTATCTTATGGAGAAGAAGAATGAGAGTGACTTGATTACAGCACACAAGCACCTTCTCAGAGAGAAAACACCAGGCAGGGCAAAACCTCTTTAATCCATCAGCCAAAGGCAGGATGGGAAGCAAAATCCAAATCCATTCAAATTAAAAATTAGGTATTGGATTGGGGTTTTTTTATTTATTTTTAATATTTTTTTCCATCAGCATGAATGATTAACCATTAAAATAAATTGTCGGTGCAACGGCGTGTCCAGCTCTAGAGCCAAAGCCATAGGTCCAGGCTCAGTGGGGATGAGAAAAAGCAGAATATTGGGGTTTATTGCACTAAATTTGGGGGTGCTTTGCTTTGGTGACTGGGTAAAACCATCAATTTACATGGGCTGCAGATATTTCCAAGCCTTACCCAACTCCTCCACCCTCTACTAGATGCTGAAGTTTGCCACTTGCCAGCCCCTCGCTCTCATCGCAGCCCGCAGATGCATCCGATCCACACTGCAGATAATGATAGAAAATTACAGTGTAATAAGATAATGGGATTTATTTATAGCATTTGCTTTCCAATCACGCCCACATGATATATGTATCCACACAGGCGAGCACATACACACAGCATTTTCCATGTATATATATTAGCATAAGTGGTTGGCTTTGTGGAAGCAAAATGCCACCTGGGGGATGTCGAGATGTTCCCAAGTGGTTTAATACCAACAAGAAGGGTGCTGGCACATCACAAATTAGTCCCCTCATCATCATAACAATGACACCATATTTCCATCACACTTTTATCTCCAAGTACTTGTGATAAAAAAAAAGAAAGGAGGAAAAAAAAGCATATAAACTGTTACACAAATCCCAGTGTACGAGGAGATGAGAATTGAAATGCAATGACAGACTTCACCAGAGACAAATCCTGTCTCCAATAGAAACGAACCAAGGGAAATTTAAGGAGGCTGCACGTAATTAGCCTGGGATGGTCAGCACAGCAGAACTCTTAATGAACTTTCTCCCCACAGGGCTGTGGGAGGATTAAAAAAAAAACCAAGGTGTGGCAGATTGTTGGGTCTCCAGAACCCAAATCGATGTGAAAAAACAACCCAGAAAGTGTAAACTGAGGGTGATGAAGCACCAACAATAACTGAATTGAAGGTGCAGGGGCTGTTCTACCTCTTGCTGGGCTCCAAGCTGGGTTTCCCTGCCCCACACTGGACCATCCCTGGAGGGATTGAAGAGTCGTGTAGACATAGTGCTGAGGGACATGGGTTAGTCGGGGACGTGTCAGTGTTGGGTTCATTATTAGACTCAATGATCTTAAAGGGCTTTTCCAACCGAGACCATTCTGGGATTCTGTGATCATGATGGGGCTGTTAAATCTTTGGCATTTGCAATTTTTGGTGATTCATCCTCTAGCCATAAGGCCACTGAATTTTATTATTTCTTTCCTAATTCCTACAGCAACCTTCATCCCAAAATCCAGCTGAGGTGAGGACGGAAGCTGCTAATCAGAAGGTGAATGGGTCAATCACCCCCTGCAAAATAATCCTGCACCCTAACGAACCATCAGCCATGGACATGGGGATGTTTGCAGGAGAAATGACAATCCAGCTGCTAAATGTCCACATCTCTGGGTCGCTGCTGCTCCAAACATCTCCATCACACTGCTCACCAAGCACCCAACCTGCTGTTGAGGGTCACCAACAACCAGGGAACACCTGGGACCAGCTTTTTGGGTGAAACATCAATATTTTTAAGGAAAAAAAAAACATTTTCAGCACCTGTGGATTTATCAGTAAATATATTTTTTGAAGGTATCTTCAGCACCACAACAGGATTATACCTGCCCAACCATGGGGTCTGATTAAGTGGGGGTAGGCATGGGGGACAGGTGGTGGGTGAGCATCTCTGCTCAACATCTCAGCCCAGGCATTAACCCAGCTCCACCAGAGTCAAGGAGGGGATGGCAGGTATCTCTCCCCTCGTCTGCACTGAGGTGCAATTATTTTCTGAGTATCTCCACTGAGCTGGTTTCTCTAGGGAAGATCAAAGCCAACCTCTGATCAGGAGAGCTGAGCAAGATTTCTTCACAGTGCAGGAGAAAGAAGGAGGAGAGAAAAAAATATAAAAGAAAAAGGGGATGGCTGGGAGCAAGGGAAAATTTTCCATTATTGGGGTTGGATAAACCCTAAACAAACCCTGCTGTGGTTAATGTCTCACCTCTAATGACTCCATCATGGCATGACCAGGCTTTCACAGCCCACCAAGGAGATGTTCCATGCTAATGGATTTGGGTGGGCAATGTAGGGCTGGCTGGACCCTATTGAGCTCAGCCACCCCCTTGTCTTCCAGTATCCCTACCCTGGCTCTTCTCAGCTTTGCCAGTGGGGCAACGGAAGCTCTGAGGGCTTTTTTTTTTTTTGGAAATGCAAAGGATCAAGAGAACCCAGATCATCTTTTATAGATGTTGTTGCCTCCGGCAGAAAAACCGAAGCAAACTCCGGTGCTTCACTCCTCCTTTGATTTCAGGACTTTTAACCAGAGAGAAGAGAAAGATCTTCAAACCAGACCCCAACCCTGCAAGTACAGAAGCCAAGGTGGATGCTGGAGGATGCCCCACCATCATTTTCTCTCCTGCTAACCACTCAGCAGCAATAAATTCATCAATGACACCGATTTGGGGGCTTTTTCGAGGTTGTGATGAAGGGAGGGCAGAAGGTGTGGGACTAACAGAGGTTCCCTCTCCCTTAAAATGTAGTTGTGCTCTATATTCAAATGACAGTTTAATGAGCCTTTCCCTATTTCCAGTGACTTTATCACATCATTAAAGCATAGAAATGAATAATACATCTAGCGGTTGGATTAAGCTGAACTCCAGACCTAACACAGCTTCAAACGGAGGAGGACGGGGCGCTGGGTGAGGGCGGGAGCTGTGCTGGGGAGAAAATCGAGTTATTTGGGCTCTGATGTGCCAAATCACACACAGGGGTGTCTACAGTCCTTCCCAGCGAGCCAAACTCCTGCCATTTTAACTCAGGGATGAACAGGAGCTGCTCTTACCCAAAGTATCTGTCTTCCTTTTCTCTCGAACCTGTTGAAATAAAAGGATAAATTTAATTTTTTAATTGTTTTAATATTATTATTGCTTCCAGCAAATTCATCCTTGGGCACTGCAAAGAGGGCAAGGGGTTAAGCCAAGAGCAAGCATGAGCTCCATGCGTACCTTGGTCTCCAACTCATCCCCATCTCTTCCTATCCTTAAAAAATTAGGTAAATTGGGTAAAAAAAGTCTGATCCAGGTCACATCACATCTCATCGAGTGCTGGGTCAGGTCTTGGCCAAATTATCCCATTGCCAAAGAGGAACATTTATTATATCTGCACCAATTAATGGTTCCCCAGGCACCCATGGGTGTCCTGCACCCCAGTGTAGCCTCAACACAAGCTCAGCATCCCAAGGAAAGAAAACAATGTTTCATTTATTAAAATAAAAGCTCATTTAAAACAGGAGAAAGCAGAAAAAAAAAAAAAAAAAAAAAAAAAACAATTAAAAAAAAGGGAAAAAAAAAAAAAAAAAAAAAAAAAAAAAAAAAAAGAAAGAAAGAGGCCAAAACAAACCATCTTTGGTTCAGGACGTGAGGGTATTCTCCTCAGGGGAAAAATAAGTAATTAACATTTGAAAAAAACTCACAGCTTTTATTGTTTGGGGCTTTTTTATGACTAAATTGTACTCATCAAAACTTGTCTTTATATGTATATATTTCTTTTTGTTCATTGTTTGTGGACATTGATTTATTTTTCTGTTATCCTTTCCGATTGTTATATTTCAGCTGGTGCTTACTGATGTGCAAAAAGCCATCTTGTGTTGCTGATAAGTCTGGAGATAACGGCAGAGGTCAAGGAACGGATGGGGAAAGAGAAAAGAGGAGGGAAATAAAGTTTCACCATTTCTAGCTCCATCCTCGCTCCCTCCAAACCTGCAGAAAAATAGCATCGAGTGGCCCAGAATGATTAATTAGATGGATTTTCCCCCCAGGGCCAGACCAGAGGGAGAAAGGAAGGAAACAATTTAACTGTATTTCCTCGTTATCTGATCTCAGTCATTTTAATTTGTGCTCTCTTTGAGGCTTCTCTTTCTTTTTTTTCTTTCTTTTTTTGTATTCTTCTTCTCCTGTCGTGTGTGTGTGTGTGTGTGTGTGTGTGTGTGTGTGTGTGTGTGTTCAGCTGAGTAATAGATGACATTGCAAGAAAATGGGAGGTTTCTCTTGTCCAGCCCAATAACCACTTCCAAGGTCACACGTGATGGAGGGAGATGATGCTTTCAAGGTGAGGTAGGAAGGAGAAGAGAAATCCTTCTCTTCTAAGATCTTAATAAAATAAATTTGCTGCTGTATTCCCATCATGAGCCAAGAACAACCTCATCCTTTCCATTTTTTCCCCTTCAATGATGGTAGAGCCGATCCTAAGCCATCACCCAAGGGAACTAAAAAAGTAATTGCTTGGTAAGAGAGCTCAGTCTTGAAGGAGAGGTTGAAGAGAGTTGTATCAGAGACCCAGGGATGCAAGGAGCATGTGGGATAGCCAAAAAGTAGCTGAACCCAGAAGCAGTGACTGCCTTTACTTGGTTTGAGGGTTTTTTGGGGGGTTGGGTTGGATTTTTTTTTTCATAGCATTTATAATCATAGAATCATAGAATGGCTAGGATTGGAACAGACCTTAAAGATCATCTAGTTCCAACCTCCCTGCCATCAGCAGGGACACCTTCCACTAGACCAGGTTGCTCAAAGCCTCATCCAGCCTGGCCTTCAACACTGCCAGGGAGGTGGCATCTACAACTTCCTTGGGCAACCTGTTCCAGTGTCTGACCACCCTCACAGTGAAGAACTTCTTCCTAATATCTCATCTAAACCTCCCCTCTTTCAGCTAAAACACATTTCCCCTTGTTTTGTCATTAACTGCCCTTATGAAAAGTCCCTCCCCAGCTTTCTTGTAGCCCCTTCAGGTACTGGGAGGCCGCTATAAGATCTCCCCAGAGCCTTCTCTTCTCCAGGCTGAACAGCCCCAACTCTGTGGGTTGTTGTGGGAGAGGTGCTCCAGCCCTCGCATCATCCTGGTGGCCTCCTCTGGACTTGTTCTAGCTGCTCCATGTCTCTCTTGTGATGGGGGCTCCAGAACTGGACGCAGTATTCCAGGTGGGGCCTTACAAGAGAGGAGTAGAGGGGCAGAATCACCTCCCTCGACCTGCTGCCCACGCTTCTCTGGATGCAGCCCAGGATACGGTTTATAATGGAGTCTGCATCTATATGGGTATCTATAATGATTCTTTTTTTGTGTTGGACTCTAGAATTCCTTAAAAATCATTATGCCAATTCCTAATTTCCACCAAACAATTTGGTAAAATGGTTATTAATTATAGCTGCCTTTGAGCAATTAAGGGGCCATTTCACTTCTGAGAGGGCCTGAATGAGGTCAAAGCAAAGCCAAGCCACCTTAAACTTAATTATAAAAGCAGTTTGATGCTGTGATTTTGGCCTCTGGAGCTGTATTTAGTTGCAAGACCAAAGGAGAGGTCTCTGCATCCTGAACCATTCAGGCAAGGAGAAATAAAGATGCTAAGAAACCTTTCGGAGCTGCCCAGGAGGAATCGCAACCCACGAAAACCTCCTCGGCATGAGGACAACCTTACGGTGCCAATCCAGAGCTCAACAGAGCCCTGCAGCTCTAATTAAAAGGGCTACTGTAGCTAATGATCTGCCCAGTGCTAATTAACTTCAGAACGTGGCGGTTCAATACGCTTCCCGCTCCGCTGCTGGCTTTGCTGTTGTTCGTGCACACAATTGCCTTCTCCAGGTTCCTCCTTGGGTTGGCATTTTTCTCAAGCCATCCCTGGGATCATCTCCCAAGCTAGGATAACTAAATTTTGACAAAACTCTTAAGATCTCTCCTCCTCCTTTCTCCTCTCTCCTTTTATTTTCTTTTTTTTCTTTTTTAATTTGCCCATTTCTGGTTCCACATTTCAGAAATTGGTGACTTATAACAGAAATGTCTTCTCAGCTGTATTTATAGCATCGCACCAGCGTGACGTTCACATAAAGTTCAGGTAGCACGGTAATTTAAATTTAGCTCGAGGAGGCAGCAAGGATAAAGCCATGTCCTTTGGGAGTGGATTTGCTCCACTTTTAACCCCTCAAGCTGCTTTGATGGGGTTGATTTTGGATGGAAGATGGGATATGGTCTTTGCATCTTGGCTTTGTGTTGAAAATCAGGTTTCCACATTGATGCCAGATGGAGAAACCAACAAGTTTAAGTATCAGGTTGGGGATTTTCTTTAAATTTTATTGCCTGTCATAAATGAGGGGTTATTGCACAAGGGAAAAACAGGTTTCCCAGCCCAAAAAACTGACCTTTAGGGTCTTCATCCTTTCTATACTGGTCCAATCCCATCCCATCACCTCCTCCTTAGAGAAATACAGTATTACGGAAGCGTGACTGGCAACCAGCCTTTGCCATCTGCTCTGGCCCCTCGTTACAGATTCACAACAAACATATGTGACAATTAGATCTGTAAAAAAACATCTCGTGGATCATATGCAATTGAAACGAGGGCATATGCTCTCTGCCCAATGAATCCCACGTCTGAGCTGGGTTGGCTGCTGAAGAAGAGACCGAGGAAGAGGGATGAGATGTTCTCCTCACCTACGCTGGAGTGTCGGAGGGAAGGTTTGGAAGAGAAATCCTGCTCTGCTAGAGGAGAAGGGAAATAAATGATAGTGAGTGAAGATGTTTGGAGGTACCTTGGGGGCTTTACGAGGGTTTGAACCTTTTTAGTGACTAATTCTCTAAGGTCAAAAGGCACAAATTTGGCTTCATAAACCAAAAGCCACATGGAGGCTCGTCTCAGGTGAGCACCCCAAGCTTTGCACAAGGTCTCTGCATCTCCTCCGTTGAAGAAGCACCTCTATGCGAGCACTGCTGGTTGCATGAGTGACTGATTATGATGATAACTGCTCTCAGTAGCTGTAATTGAATTGCTGCTCAAAAAGGAGAAGCTCAGAGGGAGGACAACAGGAATGACAGTTACCAACTCCTCAGCAGCCCTCATAGCCAGGCAGGGTTGGCACCAGGAAGACCACTCTTGGGACATGTCCAAGAAGAACATCAGCCCTTGTGGCTGGAGCTCTTTGTCTCTTCAAATCCCTTGCAATCCATCAGAAAAAAAATCACTGATGAGGCAAAAATTGTCCCCAGAGCCTGAAAGGCCATCTATCAATTCACCAAGCTCCATCTGCTCTTCAGCCTTTGGAAGAAGTCACTCTCCTTGTCCTCTCATGATTGTCCTCTCAATAAATTCCTCCCACCACACACCTGCAGACTTGGAGAAATCCCATTTTTTCCCATCTTTCCTCTGCTAGCCCTGCTCCAGCTCTCTGAATAATTAAAATCTCTCCTAACCAGGACACCTCCTCCTTTGCCTTCCCTCTCATAACCACAACGAGGAGAGGTTGCGGTTATGCCACGGCGCAGGCAGCAGCATACCTGTGAGTAGCCCCTTGTGTTTCCCCAAATTGCCATCTCCTTGCTATCACCTGGCTTTGTTGTAGCAATAAATTGGGTGTGAGGTGTCTGCACATCAGCTTCTTTTGAGTGCTTTGATAAAAGAGACCTCTGATACCTTTATTTATTTATTTATTTTAGTTCCTTTCTACCCCAGAAAAAGGATTTTCTGGGAGGTTGGAATGCTGGAGGAAAGCGGTGTTACAGCTCTGGAAAGCTTTGGTTAGTTAGTTTTCATTTAAAAGTTGAAATCATCACATTTTTGGAAGATGTTTCCAGGATGAATCCAAAATAGAGACTTTGCTGGGGATTTCTGGTTGTCAGCAGCCCACTGGAAGGAGAAATTCTTGCTCCTCCTTTGTTGTCAGTTATTGAAACTTTCAATCGCAACCCAAAGGTGATAGGTCTCCACTGAAAATCACCCAGAGCCAGATACAGAGCAGGAAAATTCATCTTTTCAACCAGAACTTGTTAAAATTATTTGTTTGATTTTATTTTATTTTTTTTTTTTACTTTTTGCTATCCCAAACTGGATATTTTATATTTTCTAAAAAATATTCTTTTAAAAAACCACAATCATTTATCATTTCGGTTTTCTTATTGAAAATCATGGGAGTTTTTTTTCTAGTAAATCTCTTTTTTTCATTATTGAATTAAGTCCTCTGCTGGAAAAAGTTTTGATTCTCTGTTAAATGTGGGCATTATCGCATTCATTTTTCCCTGTAAAAGGGGAAACTGAGGCAAAGGACTGACTCTGAAGAGGATGAAGAGCTTGTGCTGTACCAAGAGCTGCATCTTCCCAATCCACATGATGCTAAAAAGGTTTCAAAACACCCTTTAAATGCTGTTTTTTTCAGGGTATAATATCTGCATAGCAGCAAGAGGATCTATAAATACATTAATTAAACACTGGACAATATTATGCTCAACCAACTGCTGCTCCCTGGGCATCATGTGTCAAAATAAGGGCAAAGCTCCAAAAAATGATCTCCCCATCTATATCTCCTCACTGCCCTCCTTCCACCCCTCCTTTCCTCTCTCTTTCCCCATTCCTCAGCCTTCAGCAAATGCCACAGCTAAATATTACCCAAGGAAAAAGCTGAAAAAGGAAAAACAAAGTCACTGGACTCCAAGACAGATCATGGAAATAGAAAAGATAAATCTTGAGAATACAGCCTGCATGGGGGGAAAGGAAAAAAAAGACAAATACTGAAATAAATATGAAAAAGAAGATAAATTTGGGCTACAGGGAGTGAGAGAGAGGAAATGGCACTAAAATAGACGAGGTTTCCTGGAGACAAAGGTAAAGTTGGGAAAAATGAGATTTAAACCAAAGGGGGATAAATCATGAGGGCAGCAATGTCTGAAAATTATTGGGAATGAAGCCTTCATAGTAAGTGAGACATCCCCTGGAAGACCCATCTGCTGCAAGCAGAAAATACAACCACGGTGACAAGGACAAAGCTGGAGTGGAGTAGACAAATTTGTTGGGTGGCTCTGACTTATCTGCTTCTCCTCAAGGGGTTTCTGCAGCCACATCTCCAGGTGGTTTGGATTTTAGGAAGCTCCTTTTGCTTGGTTTTAGCAATATCTCCCCCAAAAGGTGAAGGGTTTAGAGGAGAAGGGTATGAGGAGAGGTTGAAGTCACTTGGTTTGCTCAGCCTGGAGAAGAGGAGACTGAGGAGATTTCATCACGGTCTAGAACTTCCTCCCAAGGGGCAGAGGAGGGGCAGGTCACAAACACCAAGAGCAGAGGAAATAGTAGGAAGATGTGGCAGGGGAGGGTGAGGTTGGCCATGAGGAAAAGGTTCTTGAGGCAGAGGGTGGTGGAGCACTGGAACAGGCTCCCCAGGGAGGTGCTCATGGCACCAAGCCTGACAAGATTCCAGAAGCATTTGGTCAAGGCCCTCAGGGACATGGTCTGAATGTTGGGATTGTCCTGTGCAGGGACGGGAGTTGGACTCCATGATCCTTGTGGGTCCCTTCCAACTCACAACATTCTATGATTGAAAAAAGCAAGTTTCGGGGAGGAAAACTATCTGGGGAGCAGGTTTATGTCTCCAAAACATCATAAGCTCTTCATTTTCCCTAAAAAAAAAACCATTGTATCTGGGAAAAGCGTGCTCAGGCTGCAGCTGCCTTCTCTGAAGTTCACACACACAAATGGAGCCAACCCTTTTTGCCAAAAGTTTTTAGCAGGAATATTTCATTCTACAGTTTCTTCTCAAGAAAGAAAAAAACAAACCCAGTTACTAAACTCCCCCCAAACCACTAAATCTTCTGCAGAGGGACAAGCGCTGTATCACGAGTGAGCTCTGTGGTGGGGCATCTCTTCAGACTTCTGAAGACCAGCAGTATTTTTACCTTCAGGCTCCTCTCTTGCTCCTTATCTAGATGACACGACGCAGATAAATACCAGCGGTAATCCTAAATTGAGATCACAACATGCTTTACACTTCTGCGTTGCGTTGCGAGCGAGGAAAGCTCTCCTCAGGCTGTAGGAAGGCAGCATGGGATTATTTTTTTTCCTTCATGCCAGGCAAAGCTGTGACATAAAGCCTACAGCTTCTTACACTTTTTTGTTGTTGTTGTTTAGTTTGTTGTTTTGGTTTTTTTTTTCCATGTCTCCCCCACTTTATTTTGGCAAGAAATGGAGTTTTCAGCTGGGAAGAACATGTGCCATGCCAAACACACCCCCAAATTTTCACTGGGAAAGTAGAAATCTCCACACCAACACATGAAAAACTTGGCAGCTCTGTTTGATGGGGGGGAGGTATTTGAAAGTCACGGGTTTCTGTGGAATATAGACTCTGGTTTCCCATGGAAAATCAACTGACTGCTTGCTTGTAAACCTAGTGCAACGTCTTTGTGCAGCAGTTTGTGGCTGGCACGAGGCTCTCGGTGAGGTTGGAGGTGGAAGCATGGAATTTCATGGGATTTTGAAGGTGGATTTGAAGCTCATCTAGGCTCCCCTTAGGCTAGGACATCAGGCGCCCCTTAGGTAAGGCTTGCTCTCCCCAGTGACTTGAAGATCAGCTCATGGTTGATGTGTTCAAGGTTGCCCAACGCTGTGGTTTCTCAGACCTCCAAACATTTTCCAAGGGATTTTATTCCAGGGCCAAACACAGAGGGGAAAATGTATGAGCCAAAAAAAAAAAGAGGAGACATGAATGTTGGTGTCAAAGCTCAGCTCGTATCCATCCAGCTGATGTGTCCTCCTGTTTGTACATCCCACACCTGCTTCCTGGGTTTTTTTACATCCCCATATTCCCCCTGTGCTTGCTGCTCTCCTGGCCTTTCCCTTTTCTTCCTCTCTCTGATTTATATAATTTGAAGTCCTGGTTGGGAGCTGATATTATGACACGTCCAGACTTCAAAATAAACCTCCCTCTTGATACTGGCTTATTTTATTGGGTGCATCAAGGCTGAAAACAACCTCATTCATCTTAAGAAATGTATTTTCCCATTTGCTGTATAAATACATACATGTTTCCTTGCATTATTCACCTAGGCACAGCAGATAGATGAGCGGCAACAACGGCACCACATTTTTATTTCTCATTCTGTAACAGAAAAGGCACAAGGGAGGTTTGTGGCAGGAGCTTGGTGGTGTGGAAAAATCAGCTGGGGCAAAGGGTGGGGAGAAAAATGAATGGAGAGGAGATACCTCACTCCCAGATGAAGTTGTCTAGGGGATGGGGAAAAGGGCTGGTCTCCAGAGTCCTTGTCTAGGTCACAGAGATGGTCTGGAAACAGAGGAAATCAAGGTGGAGAAAAAGTCAAAGGACAGATGAAAAAATAAGATAAGGAGAGAAAAAAACCCAGGCAAAGTAGGAGAAAGAGGAAAATGAATAATTGAAAGTCTGTAATAAACACAGTGTAGACACAGAGAAAAAATGCCTACGTGAAAATGTAATTACTGGCTGTATCAATAACATCGGCGCACAAGACTGGCTGTACTGGGGTTATGACCAAAACAAGCCATAAGTCTTGTGAATGCTCAATTCAGACACGTCTTAGAAATCATTCGTGTTAAGGTTCAGGCATCTTAATTCTCCCACACCTCCGTGGTGATTTCATGAAATAATAAAGAGGAAACTCAGTCTTCCCTTACATCAGTTACAAGGCTCATACAGGATTCTGAACCCTAATGGGTTTTAGTCACAGTTCTACTGGTCCTGTAGAGACCAGGTTAGAGGAAAGATGTCTATGGCCAACAGTCTACACCAACAATCCCCATGACCAACAATCCCAGTGGTCACCAGCCCCAACAGCCAACAGTAGCAATGGCCAAGAGCCCCAATAGCCAACAGCCCCAAGAACCAACAGCCCCAATAACCAACAGCCCCAATGGTCAACAGCCCTGATGGCAAACAGCCCTGATGACCACCAGACCCAATAGCCAATAGCCCAAATAGCCACCAGACCAAATAGCCCCAGTGGCCAGGAGATCCAAAAGCCAACAGCCCTGTTGGTCAACAGGCCAAGGTTTGCCAACGTGGCCTCAGGACACTCTTGATACTCATGGAAGCTGATTTCAAATCATGCCTTGTCCTCATGAAGCAGACTGGAAGAATTAAACCCCACTTCCCTTTCTTTTGAGCCCAAGATGACTTCAAGCCTCCATCTGCTATTTTTAAATCACTGCTGCGGATATCCAGAGGATTTCTCTTAATTGGACATCATTGCTGACTGTAATGAGTCCAAAATAAGACTCACTTTCTCTTCATTAACTTCCTGAGTGGATTTGGAGTTTCATTTCACTGCGCTACAATGGGATGCTGGTTTCTTAATCACACCCTGATGGGGTAGGAAAATCAAATTCTTTGTCCCTAGAAATGTTGATACGCAGAGTCTTAGTCTTGTGCAGCCTGGGGACCTCACTGACCCTGCAAATCCATCATCTTCTGGGTAGGCAGGTGTCCTGAAGTGGTCCTCCTTCCTTTAGTTTCACCCATACCCAAGCTCAAAGGGGAGCAAATCATCCCCAGGAGGGTGTCGATGTTCCTCCACCCCATCTCCTCACACACCATAACCAGTTGCAATGCTGCTCCTTCCTCACACACCAGCCCCGTTCCTCTCCAGAAAGGCTGATAAACCCACCAGAGATGCAGATTTCCTGTTATCAGGAGTTGCAGGGCATGTTTAGCAGGAACTTGAAGGATCAGAGCAAGAGGCCTGGATGTAATCCAGGCTGCAGCGGATAAGGAACTGAAAAGCTGCTGCTGCTGCTTCTTCTTTTCCTTTTTCTTTATTTTTTTTCTTTTTTTTTCTTCTTTTTTTTTTTTTTTTCAAGATTGCAAAGAGGCTGAGAGAGAAGAAAGGGAAACACGGGGACCTGGTGATAACGGGTGATGGACGTGATGCTGTATCCTCACCGAGAATACCAGAGATTGTAAAGCATTGAGAAATCAAACTGACAAGTGGGAACACAGGCTCAGCATAAGAAACAGCAGCTTGTTCAGAGCTCCTGCAGGCCTGGAGAGCTTTTCGCTTCTCCTCACGATGGATTAAGTGGATGTTGGCGATAGATAATTTTGAACTCTTTCTGCAATGTGTTCTGGTTTGTCATATCCTCAGGGAGGCCTGGAGTTGGAGAGACAAGCCCCCGGCGTGATGCTCGCAGACATGAAACTCCTCGAATGAGGTGGGGCTGACTGGGGAAAAGCCACATCTTGCAAGGCTGGTGACACCAAGGAGCCTTTTTATACTTGGTCAATCTCAACCTTGGCTTCCCTGGGGCTGTCAGGGGTTGGTGAGGAAGCAGGTCATGATTTTGACTGGTTTGGCTTCAGGGAAGTGTGTTTATCTTGGTCAACGAGCAGCTCAAAATTCAGTAGTTTCCCCCAAAACCCATGGAGTTGTTAATGTCATCAGTCCTGGAAAGCTAGAGGAATTTTTGTCAGGTTTAGGAAGAGAAATAACCCCAAACTCCAAGTTGCTCAGCCCCAGGGGAGCAGCAGTAGGTTGAAATACAACCACAAAGTGTTCCCTCTCTGCTGCATTCTGCTCACCCTCTTTGCCTCAGTTTCCCTCGCAAGCCAAGTCAAAATTATTCCTACATCCTAGGGTAACAGAGTGGGGGAAGGTGAATTTCAGGAGGGGAAAAGAGAGATAAATCCCAACATCAGCACAAAAAAAAAAGAGGAAAAAATCTCACAGCATGAGGCAGGTGCAATAGTACACTGGGGGAAAATCATCCTAAGAACAAAAAATATATAAACACAGTCCTCCTCCTTAGTTATTTTGCAGTCCCATGTGCACGACATCAGCTCCAATCCCATCCTTGCTCCACAGGAATTTTTATTTTTGTTTTTTAGGTTTTTCATACCTCCCCTTCTCCCGATATCTCTCTCCTCTACACGGGCTGAGCCGCTTTCTGCTGTCGAGCTGCTCTGAAAGGGCAGGGGATGCTCTGCCTGCAGATCAGAGCTGGAGGTTCCTTTGAAAAATCCTCAGGGCAAAAGAGCGGGGCTGAAACAGGATGCCCTGGCTGAGCCACCATCCACTTAAAATTGACCGAGAAATCTAATGGCTTTGATGAAAAAATGCCTTTTATTTTATTTTTTTTTGCCTTTGACGCTCCTGTCCAAACAGGAGTTGAGCTGCCAGCACATCTTTCACCAGAGGTAAAGGCAAGAAAAAACATGCCCGGATAGATATTCTGTTCTCTGCTGAACTGGGAGTGATGATAGAGTGTGTGCAAGTTATAATTTATAGGTTGAACAGCAGTGGATGCTGGAAAATGTCGAGAACCCAAATGAGAAATAAAGATTACGACGTGAGAGACCCATCGACGTAAGTAGCAAGCGCTCGCCGAGGCATGAGTTAAATATTCCTGGGCCAGAAAACCAGGGTTTGCAATAAAAATATTCCTAGAAAACCCTCACTACACACATCCATATACACATACACAAATTTATATCAAGAACTTTGCGATTTCAAGGTATTTGGGGGTGTTTGCACACAGGCGACGAGCACTTTTTTTTTTTAATTTGAGCTGTTTTCTGCCCATTTTCTCCACTGCTTGTAAGAAAATTCATTCATCAGCTTAATTGGGCAAGGTTTATTTTCCATGAATCCCATAAATTCATTCAAACCCCCAAAAGGTAGAGCTGAAATATCTTTGAATTTTGATTAATAATGAGATCTCCATATGGGATGTGTACTAATCCAATCCCTGCCTGTGCCACCCAATCAGATATAGGTCAGCCTGTGATCCTGATCTCCAATAAACCCTGGAGAGCTGGGAGAGATCCAGAAAGCTGAAAGAAAATTAACATCTTGCCAATATGTAGGAAGGATAAACGAGATGACCTGTGTAATTACAGCCCTGTCAGCTTGACATTGATTTTGGGGAAAATAATGGGATGTCTGGTACGGGACTTGTTTAATAAGGAATTAAAGGGAATAACATAATAGATGCCAATCAACAGGAATTTATGGAAAATAAATCTTGCCCAACCAAGTTGATATCTTTTTTTGATGAGGTCATAAATTTGGGTTGATAAAGGTGACGCTGTCAACGTAATGTACTCAGGTTCCTGCCAGGTTGGGTTCTGCATGACATCTTGATTAAGAAACTGGAAGGGTAGGAAATCACGGCGGTGGAAATTAGATGGATTAAAAATTGGCTGGATGACAAGTTTCAAAAGGCACCTCTCAAAGTGGGAATCAACAGGATCTTCTGCTCCCCGCTGCCTGCAAGGGCCAGATTGCTGCTATTTGACATTATTTTTATCAATGACCTGGAAGAGAACATCACGTCACCCCTGATAAAGTTTGCAGCTGACACAAAGAGCAGGGGAATGGCATGGAAGGAAGAGGAAAGGGCATCGATACAAGATGCATCTTCATAAAATCATTTGGCCAGCGCTGGAGAAGAAGAGCTCTTCCCATGGCAGCAGGGATGGGAGATGGGGATGATAGGTAGACATATAAAGTTTGGAGAATGATATACAATGCTTTGCAGGCTGAAAAGTGTCTTTTTGGTATGAAAAGGTAGAAACTCGAAGGTATTTTGCTGCAAATGTGTTTTCATTCTCCCCTGGGTAAGCTCCGCACGCACCAGGTCCATGATGCTCGCTTGACTTTAGCTCATTCCTCACCCACTTTGCAGGATTTTGAAGACTTGCGGTGCTTAGACCTTATTGCAAATCCCACGAGGCACCCAGCTGAGCCTTTTGGCTTCCAACTATATTAAAAACATGGCCTGAAGTGAGTTGCCTGAAGCCAAGCACCCGCAGGACTGATGTTGCTCAGCAGATCTCCACATCAGCTGGGCTTTAGGCAACGTGCAGAGAAGCTCAGTGCTCCCTCCCTGCTCTCCAGCTCCCATCCTTTTGCCCAGGATTTTTCTTTTTATTTTTTTTTTCCCCAAAAAACAACCCATCTTGCAAGCTCTGGGTAGGGGCAGTCATGATTTTTGAAGCTGCCTTCTGCAATTTCTCCCAACGCCAAACGCACCCGACACTTTGGGGCTCTCCGTAGCAAGTACTTTATTGCTTCCAGAGCGGCTTTTTTCGCCTCTTGCCGGAGAATAATGGACAGACTTCAGGCGAGGGAATTTAATTCTGCTCCCACTCCTTTCAGATCAGAGCTTGTGTCAGCGGGGTGCTCTTACAACAAGAGACTTTATTACAGCTTATCCAACACTTGGCAAGTTCTCAATCTGGAGAACTGGTTTGTAGTAGAGAGATTGCCGCGCCGCGTTGCATGCTAATAGAGATCTATAGCTGTGCCTTGGATGTATAGAGGAAGGGAAGGTTTGAAAGCCTTTGGTAGCAAAAAAAAACGTGCTGGAAAATTTTGTGGAGGTTTGAATTGGAAGATCCACATTGGATATGGTGGTTTAGCTGGAATTAGTGAGCTGCATAACTCCTTTTCATCCAGCTGCTTCCATCCATGAGAAAAAGGAAGAGGTAATTACACTGAAGATGTATAGATTTGAGATTGGATCTGAGGAAGAATTTCCTGAGATTGGATATGAGGAAGAATTTCTTTGCTGAAAGGGTTCTGAGGCATTGGAAAGGGCTTCCCAGGGCAGTGGTGGAGTCCCCATCCCTGGAGGGATTGAAGAGTGTAGACATAGTGCTGAGGGACATGGGTTAGTCGGGGACTTGTCAGTGTTGGGTTCATGATTGGACTTGATGATCTTAAAGGGTTTTTCCAATCAAAGCAAATCTGGGATTCTGTAGGAAATTCCTCAGGGATGACATCTCGTCCCATCATCAGACACTGCACTGGGCTCATATTTAAGGACAAACCTCCTTTATTTTTTTTTCCTTTCTTCTTTATTTTTTTTTTCTGGTATGAATGATACATTCACTTGCAGAAAAGCCCTGGGAGCAAATTTTAACCTGCAAAAAAAATGACTCACCTAACAAACCAACTTCAACAGCCCTCAAATCCACCCTCCCACACTTTTTTCCTTTAATTTATAATTTACATTTCCACGCTGGGGTCAGGTAGGGGGAAATGAAACCCAGAAATCCTGTTTCCTGGGTTCCTCCCTTGCCAAAATAGAGCATCTTCTTCTTCTTCTACCTTGAGCGACCATGGAAATCCCTTTAACTTCAGCAAATGCACCCCAGGTTCTTGAGGTGACTTGAGGATGCATGGCTTGTCACTGCAGATGACACATGCTTCTCTCTCAGGATGTGGTATAATGAGCTTCTTCGTGGTCTCCCAAGGCAGAAATGTATTTATGGCACAAGGAGAGATTTATAGAGTTTTTCTTTAAAATCTGACGGCTAATAATAGCCTTGGCTGGGGCTGGG
>NW_010299282.1:14403-44705 GCF_000700745.2 Antrostomus carolinensis | reverse complement strand
AGGAAGCCCCTTCCCTACCCAGCCCGAGCTCCGCGGGCTCCAGAGCTGCTCCCGGTTCGGGTGTCGGTACCGGGAGAGTTACCCCAGCCCCTGGGATTGTCTCCGGTACTTGGGGGTGTGTGAGTGATGTGCACGCGTGGACCTGCCCAGGCCGGCTGCTCTGTGTGTGCTCAGGGGATTTCTCCCCAGTGTCCCCATGTTCCATCAGGAACTGGAGCAGCTCTGAGCACTTACAGGAAGTTACGGGGGTTTTTGTCCTGGCCATTATCACTAACGTGTCATTTTCTCCTCATCTTGATGCCAATCTTCAAGAACAGGCAGCCTGAGACCCCTTCAGAGATGAGCCCTGGGGGTGGTGAAGGCAAAGGTGTGCTGGGACTTCATAGAATCATCGAATGTTGTGAGTTGGAAGGGATCCACAAGGATCATGGAGTCCAACTCCTGTCCCTGCACAGGACAATCCCAACATTCACACCATGTCCCTGAGGGCCTTGGCCAAATGCTGCTGGAATATTGTCAGGCTTGGTGCCATGAGCACCTCCCTGGGGAGCCTGTTCCAGTGCTCCACCACCCTCTGCCTCAAGAACCTTTTCCTCATGGCCAACCTCACCCTCCCCTGCCACATCTTCCTGCCATTTCCCCTGGCCATGACTCCTTCAGCTCTATTATACTACCATGAGATGGGGTTTAATTTATTTATTTATTTATCCCCACCATTCCCTGTGATCATAGAATCGTTTGGTTGGAAAAGACCTTTGAGATCATTGAACCCAGCCATACCTGTCCACTGCTAAACCAGATCTCTGAGCACCTCATCTACCTGTCTTTTAAATCCCTCCAGGGATGGGGACTCCACCACTTCTGTAGGCAGCCTGTTCCAGTGCCTGAGAACCCTTTCAGTGAAGAAATTTTTCCTGATATCCACTCTGAACCTCCCCTGGCACAACTTGAGGCCATTTCCTCTTGTCCTGTCACTTATTACTTGGGAGAAGACACAAACACCCACCTCTCTCTACCCTTCTTTCAGGTAGTTGTAGACAGCGAGAAGGTCTCCCCTCAGCCTCCTTTTCTACAGGCTAAACAACCCCAGTTCCCTCAGCTGCTCCTCATGAAACTTGTTCTCCAGCCCCTCTGGATACTTCATCCCACAAATACAAGTTCTGTCTTCTATATGGCATCTCCCTTTTCACCACGTTCTGGTGGCCACTGGATTTGATGTTATGGCATTGATGTTCTTCAGTAACTCCTTGCTTTTAAGTTTTTTGTTGGTTCCTCATCTTGGTATGATGGCCTTTTGTACTCTTTCATGGCATCAGTAAGTAGCTGTCGCAGTACATCTGCTCACTTTCAAAAATGAGCTATAACTTCTTATTTCTTTTAGACATAATTTTTTTTTAGGGAGCATATTACAAAGCAACTCTGAAAACAAAAGGTATCCGCTGATGTTTTAAAAACCACAGGTATGTACACAGTGATCATGAATGAAGTTTTGCTTTAAAATATGAACACTTGTTTTGGGTGCCTTAAAATAATGTTGATTTGAAATAAAAGGAACTTATTAGTCTTATCTGAGGTTCCTGACTTTAGCATCAGTGGTTTTGACTTTGAGCATCGGTAATTTCTTTTGCAGCATTGCTTTGGGAAATGTGAAACTGTCTGGTTTTTATTTCTTGGGTCGGTGTCACCACCACAGTCAGTCAAAACACACTTCAGTTCTTCAACTTAACTCCTCCCATTTCAGGGAAAGGGAAACTAATCCTTCACTCGAGTTTCATTTCAGTCACTCATCCGTATTCTTATAGTATAAGTAGGCAGATAAAGCTTTCTAATTAATACCCTTTCAAAAGAGTTTAATTAATTAAACTTCAGGGGTTTTTTTTAATAGACATTAAGATATTAACATAACCTCCTTTAAAAAAAAAAATAATGAAATCTGTGCAACATAGTATTCCAAACACTCACAACTTCCTACAAAAATACACACTTTATACTTTGCAAACAAAATCAAAGTTGAAGTGCAGCAGATGGACATGTCCATGCACATCTCTGCATCTCCCTGGGGTTTACTGCAGGGAGTGCACTTAGGCCTTAGATCTGTGTGTGTAGATCTGTGAGAGGTCACAGGTATTTTAGGCAGAATCATTGTAACACTTCCAGGAAGAGGTAGGGATTTCCTTTGGAGTGTTTTGCATTGTTTGAGGGCACACTATCAATTTTCTTTCATACGTGGCTAGAGTTCCAGTTTTGTTCACAAGTTTTAGCACATCTAGAACATTCAGATTATTCTATTTGAATGTGTTTGTTTTTCCAATACTTTTTTTTCTCTCGGAGCAGCTTCTGGACTGTGACATCTTTAAATCAAGGACCATATTTTCACTCTAGTGAGTGACTTTTCAAACTTTGCCTTACAAAGGAGGATGTTGTCCCTGAGACTCACAGTCCCTGGAATATTTCTGCATCTTTAAAGAGTTCTTTCTTCAGTGATGAATGTGTGCTCACCTCTATCGGACAGTGCCTGGAAAATTTTTAAGGGCAGTGAGAATGAATACAAAAGGAAACAGTAACTCTTCTGCTATCCCTTTATGCCTTTACATGAATTGGTTCCCAAAACTAGTTCCTGCTTCTGCTGATGTGACACTAATTCTCATTCTTCTCCTCTCAGTCTAGATGGTATATTTCATGGCTGAAGCGGCTAATGTTTTTATGCAATACTGAGGTTAGAGTTTTTTTTATTATTATTTTCACTATGCACTTTCAAAACTAACTTAAAATTCTCCTTTTATCTTTGTATCTCACTCGTGTCTCTGCAAATAATACATATCTGTGGTTTGAAATACCTGCAGGTGTGGCTTTTCAGCACTTTGGTGCTTTTAGCTTCTAAGAGTGAGCATTGAAAATCTTGGGGTTTGTGCTTATTTTAAAAAGGTTGCCTCTGAGTCTGCTGTACTGCATGGGGTTCATGTTCTGCTGCTCAGAACCGCGTTTTAATAAACAAACCCTGTAGTTCTGCCTTCTCCTAACTCCTCATTAATAAAAGGTTTTGATCACTCTCCTAGGATTCTGTCATCTTTCTCTTTCCCATCTCTTTCTTGTTCAGAGGCTGCATGTTCTTTCATCCCTTTTGGTTGCAGTTGGTTTCCAGTTTTCAGCCAAATCCTGTGTTTCTCTCTCCTGACTTTGTTCTCCGCTTTCCTCGCGCTCTTTGCACAGCGCTGCATGTTCTGACTGATGTGTTGCAGGTTTAGAGGGAGAAACTCACTTGGATTGTGTATCAGTATTGTGAGAAATAAAGGGGTTTGATTTACATGTGCAAGTTTCAATCTTGTAGTTTAGTTTGTCTTTTTAACCTGGAAAGAAAGGGAAAAGGTTGTGTTTCTGTGTGGCTTAAATAGAAGTTCTTGGAGACCCAGGAACCCTCTTGGAGGGAGGTCTGAGATTTGCTCTCTTTGCTTCCCTATCTTGTTCTCTTTAATGCTGTCTTCCAGAATGACTTTCTCTTGGATTTAGCTTCTTTCTAGACAAGCCTCTCAGCACCTTGCACCATGGTATTTTATCTGTCTATCTACACTTACTTTTCAGCAAACCAGTTCTTTTTCAAAATTGGAGCATCTCTATGGTTAGCCTGTCCCACCTGACTGTGTTAAAGGATGTTCTTTTAGAACCTTAAGTGTAAAGAATATCTGGAAATTGATTCTTCTTGTAATTGGGAACAAAATTTTCATCAATTTCACACGTATCTGAATTTCATCCTTGGAGTTCAAAAGTTACAGTCAAAAGCATTGATGAATTTCAAAGTCCTTTATAAATCCCATTCTCTGCTTCCATCTTGAACAAAAGAATAATATTGATCTGTTATGGCTCTACATATTTCTTAGTCTTGTGTTTGCAGGCACTTTTTTTCCAAACATTAGTTGTGTAGCAAAGCTTTTTATAGTTTGTGTGCATTTCTGCACTCTGGGTAGATTCTGGGGATGGACACCAGCACTTGGATTTCTAATTTCACATGGACCATGTGTCTGTGGGAAGTTCTGCCACCTATTTTGGTCTGTGTTGTCAAGTATAAAGTGGAGAAATGTGTTGCAATGTAGACAGGCATTTTTTTTTAGGTCATTACAAGTTATTAGATTTAAAAAACAACTTGAGCTTTATTCAATTCCTGTCATCAAAGTACAAGGGAATCATAGTGTGCAAATGTATTTTTAAAATGTAGTATTAAAAATTCTGCATTGATGACCTCCTTCTCTGGATAAAGGTTTCATCTCCCAAATGCTGTGCATGCTTCATAAATTTTAAGTATTAACAGTCAACAGGGCAGCTGAATGGGTGACTTCATTACAAGGTGTTACAAAATCTAATCCAGTTCCTGCCTTAAAAATTAATGAACCGGTGATCGCTGCTCACTAGAAAGTGGGTTTGTTATTTTATTTTTCCTCTGTGCAAATGAGGTTAGGAAATATCCAATGAAGTTAAAAAATAACTCAGGAGAGCATTTGCTACTTCTTTCTTCTAAGTTTCTTAAAATGCTTATTTGGCAAGAATCTGCACATCTTATCCCTGTTTCACAAAGGTCCTGCTCTCGCTGTGAGCTGGTGTTGGACACTTTTAACTGCTCTGTGCTTTGCGTTGGGTGGGTCCTCTTATTCATGAGCACATTTTGGTGGTTCTGCCTTGAAAGTACAATTTGAAGCACTTTCATGGTTTGGGACAAGATGGTTCAGCTCTCAGCAAGATTAAACCTGTCTCTGTTGCTTGTGAATTGTTACAAAATCTCTTATCGTTGAAGTAGTCCACTGTAAAAAATATATATATAAATAAATAAAAATATGTCTATAATTCAATTAAAATGCATTTTAAATTAACTCATACTTGCAATGTTTATTTCCATGAAGTTCAGAGGAAGAACTGAAGCTGTTCCTTGTGATTTCTGTCTAAATGCTGCATTTGCAATTAATCTAGGACATCTGTGTAGTGAGAACCTGCTAATTATCAGGTGGATGTGGCAGCACAGATTTTTCTCTATAACAATTTGAATTATGAACAAAATCAAGTGAATTCAGCTGTAACTAGGTAAATCTGTCACTTGGCAACTAACTAATGGGGATCATGTGAGCCACTGCTGTGGGTATTCTCATTTTGGGTTTGTTTGGGGGGTTTTTGTTTTGTTTTTTTATTAGTGAATTTTGGTTTCCAAATGTTTTAACTAAATGCTTTTTATTTGTAGGAGCAAAAATCAGATTTGTCACCGCTGTGTCGAAGGCGTTTTCAGGTAGGTTCAACATGAAGTTTGATTACTTGGAGAGATTAGCAATAATGAAGATCATGATTGGAATGGAAGTCCAATAAAATAAATACCTAATGTAACCATGTGGCTCTATTACTGTCCACTGTCTAGATCTGCTTGATGCTAAATTAGCAAGGCTGCTCTTGAGCATAAAGCAACAATTAAGAAAACTTTATTTCAATAATGTCTGCAAGGAATTAGAATCTTGAATTTAAGGGATATTACAATTTTAAAGTCTGATCTCTTGTCTTGACTAGGGTATGTAGTGACTCGGAGAGAAAGACAGACAGACAGGGCTTGGTTTTTCTTGTTTTAAAACCTTTGAGTTAAGAAAGAAAATGCCATTTTATTGTTTGGAATTTCCAGCTAGTTCTGACCAGTTTTGTAGGAAAACCTGACTGGAATAAAAGATGTCCTGGTTTTGCTAGGATAGAGTTAATTTTCTCTTTAGTAATTAGAGTAGCTGTATTTTAGTTTCAGTGTGTCAGTTCAGACTTATTATGAGAAGTACTTTGATAAAGATTAGCATAAAACATGAAAAGCTTGATTAATAAGACTATAAAGAGAAAGAAATGTTTTGGTTAAAGGAGATGGTGTGACCTTTTTTTAGTCCCAAGTTATTTTCAGGAATGCAGAGAAACAACTGCAGTAACAAGCTGGCTGGTTTTTGGGGTGCTGGGAGTGCAGAGTGGAGGGCACAGGAGAGCGATAGGCAGGGGAACGTGTATGAGAGATGCCGAATTCCGTCAATGGACTTTTTTAAAATTTTTAATTTTTTTTTCAGAAGCCAGTTTTATTCTGTGTCTCTGATCTGTCTCTCTCCTCTAGTTCTCAGACAGGCGCAACTGGAATGCAGCAAAAGACTTGCAGAGATACAGACGTTGTTACCCGGTACGGACTAAATGTTGTCGCACGTATTTTTGTGGCTCTTCCTCATCGCTTGTTAAATTCAGGAATGCTTTCTAGATTTGAGGGCACCCTTTTGTCTTTACATGGGCAGGCTCAGAACCTTTAAAGGTTTCATTAGTGAAGGGGAAGGGGTGGTGTGCATGTGGGTGCTTCAGAAACAAGCTGTTACCACCCAAAACACATTTCAAGGATTTAGCTTGAAATGTTTAGGAAACGCGAGGGAAAGCAAGAAGTGTTGAAGTGAATGCTGCCTTTTAAAAGATTGTTGATTGCTTGTTCTCATCTCCAGGATTTGATAGAAGCAGAAAATCAGGAGGAAGAAGAGATGTGGAACTTAAGCTTTTATAAAAATGAACTTGCTTTTAAGCCCCATGGTGAGTACCTCGTGTGATAACTCTTTCATGCAGCTTGTTGAATTGATTCTTGATCCATGTGGGACAATTATTAAAAAACCCAAACAAAACAAATAAACAAAAAACCCACCAAGAATTTCCATTTTTAAACGTCCTTGTTCCTGCTATATATTCCTTAATTTTCTGTTTGATGGTAGGAGAACTAAGGATTTTATTCTGGCTTACCAGGATTGTTGTCTAGTTAGAGAAGCTAATGCCTGTATGCGAACACTTGGCTCTGGCTAATGATCCACCTTTGGTGACTGACTAACGTTTTCATTTGGTGTCATTTCTTCTTGCCTCACTTTCTCCTTTTCTTTTCAGGTTTACATATTGAATCTCTGCTTGAATCTTGGTGGGACAATTATGAAGTTCTGGAAGAAAACCATTCTTACATACAGTGGTAAACTGTCTGCATGAATATTATGCCTCTCTTTCGTTGTGCCTCTTCTAAGAGTTGGTTGTATCCATGTTTCTGAATTCAGCTTCCCAAAATTACTCTTGAGTGAAACCTGTGTCCACTTTATTTTTATGGAGTTATATTATTTTGGAAACAATGCAGTGGAAATCCTGAAGACACAAGTTTCCAGTGCAGCTGTGGCAATAGATCTCAGTTATGCTTGGTTTTACAGCGCACTGCAGAACAAACTATTAGGGCAACAAGAGAGATTGAGACAAGCAAAATACTTTATCATCAGTGTAGACAATGCTTTTATGGGAGGGATTTATTTGTCATATATTAAACTACTTTTGTGTCCATAAGGATGTGAAGTCTCCAAGAGATTCCAGTGATATGACAATTTTTGGGATCTTTTTTAGTTTTAACAAAATAGATACCCTGAGTTATCATCTTTGCTGATGTCATCCTTGCTCATTGGGGCTGAAAATTTCTTTCAGGCTATTCCCTTTACGTGAACATGGGATGAACTGCCTCGCTAGACCACTCACCTGTCAAGAAATCCAGGTATTTAAAGCTTTTGCCTTTTTTTCTTTGAGATCTGAAGGATGTTAGGATTTTCCCTAAATGCTTTCTGTTTGAAGTCTAGGTTTGTTTGGTTTTGTTTCACTTTGCTTCCTTGGGACCCTAGTGTGAATGGAGCTCACTCAAGCACTGTTAAGCATTTGTCTGTCTTGTGTCTGCCAGTAGCTACACCAGCAAATTAAATACTTAGTGATATAATCAAGCCTCACTTATAATTCAGGTGCTACTTAAACTCGTGCAGGTAATTAGGGACTTGCACCTTGTATTCATTGGTCTGTCTTTTTTTCAGGCTTTTAAGAAGTCCAAAGAAGTTATGCAAAGGTTTGTACGTGCTTATCAGCTCATGCTGAGATTTTATGGAATCATTCTGATTGATGAGGAAACTGGAGAACTTAAGAGAGCAGAGAATTGGGCTGAACGATTTCAAAACTTGAACCGGTGAGTCTCTTTATACTGCTGGTCATTTACTACAGCCAGGCACTTCTTTGAGAAGAAGAAGAAAAAAAAAAAAAGTCAAAGTCAAGAAAATCCTCAGCTCTGGAGGAATGGAGGCCTTTGGTGATAAAAGTGTTGGCTAGCTAAAGTACTTTTAACTTGGCTCAGCCTGTGACTGTAGGTCATCACACTCTCTGTCACTTTAATAAGTGGCAAGCATTAGTAAACCAGCTGAGACTGGTTTTCTTATGTATCTGGTGCAGCTGTTAACAGCAGGCATTCTTCATGTTGGTCTCCTAAAGTATGAAATACAGACTTGGAGATGTTCATATTTGCTCTAGCAGAGCTTCTGTTTAAAACCATATTTTAAACAGGAATCACTGAAACATTTTCACAGGTAGCCAAATTGCCTTTGTAATATTGTTAAACTACAAAATAGGAGTGTTTTCCTATGTTTCCCTGATTGTTTATTGAATCCTTGGTTGAAAAGTGCTCTGCAAATTGATGTTGATATTTTTATATTATTGCAGGTCTTATCAAAGAGATAGTAATGACCCTTCATATTCTAGTACCCTTAATGACATTAACAAGGGCTGTAAAAGGACTGAGCATACTCACTAAAGAGAAAAACAACTTGAAGACTGTCAAGTATTTAAAAAAAAAAAAGAAAGCTTTATCTAGCTTTAGTCATTAATTTCTGGCAGCATCCTTACATGCCTGTATTTTGTATTCTTACACTTTTCTATAGGCTTACCCTGCAGGGTCACTGTCAGGGACAGGATATTGGGCTGCATGGACTTGTGTGTCTGATCCAGTATGGTGGCTGTTATCTACTGGTGGGTGATGCAGAAAGTCAGAACCTTTCCAGCCCGTTGAGATTATTAATCCAGGCAGTCCAAGAAGGGCTAGGAAGGTACTGCTGAAGGCAGACAGCAGCACAAGGTGCTTTAAAAGTAAACCTGCCTATGCTCCCATCTGCATTGTCAAATAGTCTCGAATAGATCACAGTCACTAATGCATCAAACGTTTTGCAGGTACCCTGGAGGGGTTAATTGTGACTTCAAGCTTGTAAAACTCACTTAATAACTTTGCTTATCTGTTTATTTCAGGTTTAGCCACAACAATTTGCGGATTACACGCATTCTGAAGTGCCTGGGGGAGATGGGATATGAACACTATCAAGTGCACTTGGTAAAGTTTTTCCTAACAGAAACTCTTGTTAAGGAGACGTTACCAAATGTCAAGAGAAGTGCCTTGGATTATTTCCTGTTCACCATCAGAAGCAAATGGGACAGAAGAGAACTAGTCTACTATGCTTGGCAGCACTTCAGACCTCAAAGCAGCTTTGTATGGGGACCACGCACCAAACTCTTGAAGTACAGACCTTGTTCTAACAAGTCAGAGCTGCACCAAAAGGCTGAAGATAAACAGGAAACTCCTGGTAAAAATGATGATTCTGTGGAAAAGGATCTGAACCAATCTCTAGAAGAACAGAAAGGTGAAGATGCTGCAGACTTGCAGTCTAAAGTGAATGATGAAGATGTAAAAGAGAAGTTAAATGACTGCATTTTGAAGGGAGGAGGTGATGAAGAGGAGAAAGAGGCTTCATTTACCCAGCAGGAGAAGGATTTAAACAGAGAGACTGAGGAAGTGCAGGGGACTGCAGAGAATGATTGCACAAAGGAGAGCAAGAAGAGAAAACTGGACACAGATATGGCAGACACTAAAGCAAGTGGACTGTTGAAAAGCCCTACTGATATTGAAAACATTTCCCGTAATCTGGGAGAATGTGCAATTGATGCAGATGTCCCCTCCTCAGTTCCACTCTTAAAAGCAGAAGAAGACCAGGAAACACTGAAAGATGACAGTGCAAGTACCAAAGACTCAACAGTGCCAGAGACAGCTGATGCAGCTGTAAAACGGAGGAAAGTTGATAAAAGAACATCGAGAAACAAAGTATTCAACTTGGCCATAAACCTGAACACGGTGCCCTCTGCATCTAGTGCCAACTTCAATCCATCTGTTGCAAACACTGAGGCTGAAAAAGAAAACATCAGTGAGAAAAATGCAACTACAGAAGCAACAAGTGAGAATAGTGGTGGTTATGCAAATGGGGGGGCTGAGACACCCCCGGTTCATTCCAGACTCCCCAAGACTGACTGCTCTTCTCCAATAAGCGATGGCTTGGAGTTGAGTGAAGATCAAGTCACAGCAAGGAATGATCAGCACCACTGCAACAGCACACTCCTGGAAAGCAAAAGTGAGGTAGATGGCATAGAACAGCATAAAAAGACAGAAAACGCAAATGAAAAAGGGCAAGCAGAAGTCACAGACAAGAAACAAGTTCCAGAGAGTCTTGAGCAGAGCATGGCATCTGCTTGTCCTGAAGAAGACAGTGCTGAGGTTGCAAAACAAAAATCTGAAAGCTCTGAGCACACAGCAGACCCTGCTGAGGAGCGGGTAGCAGCAGAACCTGCTGAGGAGCGGGTAGCAGCAGAACCCGCTGAGGAGCGGGTAGCAGCAGAACCAGCTGAGGAGCAGGTAGCAGGAGAACCAGCTGAGGAGCAGGTAGCAGGAGAACCAGCTGAGGAGCAGGTAGCAGCAGAACCTGCTGAGGAGCAGGTAGCAGCAGAACCTGCTGAGGAGCAGGTAGCAGCAGAGTGAGACCAGCACAGCAAGCACTCGAGCAAGTGAAGATGACACTGCCCTAACTGCTAGGAGCCAGCTTTAGTGATTTGAATAGCAGAATTATGCAGAAGAATGAGCTTCCTTTGGGCTGATCCAGGCTGGCCCTTGTCTGACTTTCACCCTTCCACACTTTTTTAACCATCTGTAAGAACTTCACTGAGATCCAGCTCTTGGTGACCCTAAAGAGGAAAACTAATATAGTCATTTTCACAGACAGGCTGCGTCCTGTTCCTGTCTTTTTATCTGATGTTCAGGGCTATCTTGGAGTAATTGGGATTTTTGCACTTTGCTTTAGTTCTGGTGTGTCCCTTCTTAAAGAAAAAGAGGGAAACTAATCTCTTTCCTTGTTTGAACTAGTCAAGTATTTATTAAATACTTTATTTTTAATGTAAGAGAGCATGACCTAATTTGCCAGGCCTTTCTATTACCATGTAACTTCTATTTGTTATTTAGAAAGGCTGTTCCTTCCCAGGAGATTTATTCCTGGCAAAAACGCTGTGTGTCTACTTCCCAGAGCATAAATCATGGTTTTTGTGGCATTTGCTTGAAAGAGATGAGTATATGCATTTCACTTCATGTAAGAGTGTAGTTGTGTCTCCTCCTATAAAGAGAGTGGGCTTGACTTTAGAGTGGGATAAAATACATAGTCAAAATGTGGCTGTGACCAGTATTAACCTTGGTGTACAGGTACTGTTCTCTAGGATCCAGCAAAGTGATGATTCATTTGTTCTGTTCCTCCCTTGCAGAAGTTGCTTTGTAGTGCTTGTTAGAATTGAGAATATTATTTGTCTACTAATTTCTAAGAGGAAAAACCTTAAAACTTTGCATAAAGCTCTCTAGAGCTCTTCTTCCCCAGATTTTTTCCATGACTTTCAGACCCTTGGTAGTCTTCCACAAATTTTTATGTCCACTACTGATTCAAAGGCCTTCCTTCCTCAATTGCCAAAATAGAACAAATATTTGTCATTGCATCTTTTCAGACTCTGCTGTTAATTTGCAGTTGCCTGTGGAGCTCTTTTCTGCAGGCTCATTACATGAAGTTAGATGTGTCAAATTTAACCCACTTCCTAGTTAGGGTAGGATTGTTTTACCATTAATGATCAGCGTGTCAGACGGTGAGGGCATGTTAGAGTGCAATGTGTCTGGAAACCACTGGGGTTTGTGGGGCAGTTAATTGAAACTTTAATTGGAGGGGGTATGCTTGTCTGGTTCATTTATTTAAGGCCCTCATGAATTTACTTTCAGACCTTGCCAGCTATTTGCCTGCCTTAGTGTTGCTGAGCTCCCTGGTAGCTGTTGTGCCTGATTTCCACAGTATTCAACCAAGTCTGAAGGAGCATGAAACAATTTAGCACTTTTACTCCTAGAGATTTACAACAGAGAACCTGTTTCATGAAGCGGAGGAAACAAGTTTCCAACAGCCAGAAGGTCTGGGGATTTACTGTTTGCTCAGATTGTTTGTGTTAGTTTGGGGGTTTTTAGGTGCTGTTTGTTTTGTGTAGAAGATGGCTAGAGGCTTGCCTGCCTTGCCAGAGAGCAGATGCTGTAGCCTGTGCAATGTTCATGTTTTTCCTTTCTCTGCTACAGCTCTTAAGAAGCTTCATCTTTCAAGGAATTTGATCTTGACTTGCCTTCCCAGACTGTAGGTCCTGATCCAGCATGCCACATACACGTGTGTGGGAATAAAAATCTGCAAGCTTAACATCTAATGTTCATGGTCACACATGTACTGGGAAAAGGCTTTAATGTTTCTAAAATACTTTTTTTTTTTTTTTAATGAGCAAATGGAGTTAAATAGCCAATAAGAATGCACTTAACACATATAAATACTTGAAGATGTTGAGTGAAAATTCTTTCATAAAAAATTCATACAATATTGTTAATCATGGCTTTTGTACAGATTTATAGTAATTTTCTTATTTAATTAAGTTTTCATTGTGAATACGTGCTCAGTTGGAGCATAGAACATATATCTTGTTATGGTGATGTGTGGTTTGGTTTTGTGTTTAATGGGGTTTCACTGTGAGCCCTAATCTGGAGCTCAAACCAAACTGTTCCCTATCATGATCAGGTTTAAGTTTTCAGCTGTAGGTGTGTGTGGTGAGTTCACAGGATGTTTTCCAGCACTTCAAGCTGTATCGTGGATTCTTATTACATTAATGTCACCTATTAAAGCATGACTTTAATGCATTACCTGTTTCCATTTATGTTTTTTCCATCTTTGAGGTCAGGACATGACCATATATCTGTCCCACCACCACACCCTGTAGTCACCTGCTGTTGCTTGGGCACCTCTGGTGAGTGGGTGTGTGGGGCTGTCCAGTGTTCCCACGCAGAGGTCTGGTGGGCCCACCATGAGATAAACCTGCTGTGTGTTCCCTCTGGAGATGATGCTCAATCTTCCTCCACCACTGTACAACGTGGCCAGTGAATGTTGGTGGGGATAAGACACCTCCCCACATGCTTCTTCCGTAATGATGTGCTTCAAAATGTTTCAGTGTGCCCTGTCTTGGCTTTGTGCTGCTGTCCTCCCAAGTTGTGATGCTCTGTAGAGCAAACAAGGACTTTGCTTTTGAGCAGCTCTTGGGAGGCAGGAGGGCAGCTGCCCAGCCTGCTCATGGGGGGTTCAGTGGGTCTTTTGCTTCAGGATACAAACACAGGGGTGTCTTTGTGGGAATGACTTCTGTAAGTCACTGTGTCCCTTCAGCTGTGCTCCCTCTGCCTGGGGCATGGAAGGAGAGGAGAACGAGTCCTTCTCATGTTCTGTGGGGTGGGCTTGAAGGTGAGTACTCCCAAGGCTCTTCCCATGCTGGTGATAAGCAGACTCTGCTTGCAGCAGCCCTTCAGTCCCTGGCTTGCTGTGAGCAACGTGTGGCCAAGGAATTTGGATCTGCTTTGCCTTCTCTTTTGCCATCAGTTGTCCTCGGTGCGAAGGAGGAGGTACAAGCTCTGTGGAAAACAGTTTGTGTGGCTGCACTGCTGTCCCTCGGCGGGGTTTGTGGGGTCTAAGAAAGCATTCCACTTATTTTGAAGCCATCCAAAGACATACAGACACACACTCCCTTTCTGTTCCCAGCTGCCTGTTCCACAAAATCTTGTAGGAACTTAGTAAATCTTTGAGCCCTTTATCTCTCTGTCAAGGTTGGTGGAACATTGGCTGCTGGGGAGCTGGACAGACCCACACTGTGTGCTCCTGTAAACCTCCTGGCGTAAAGATGCCAAACTGAAAACTGGGATTTCATTTTTTTTTTTCAAGCTTTGCTTTTCCACTTTGCTCTCCTCTTGCTGACCAAATGAGCTGTGTCATTTCAGTCCTGATGAATCTTGCCACTCTTCCTCTCCACTTCCAAGCCCTGCTTTGGATGAAATTATCTTTAATCGATGAAGGGAAGCATGAAGCTATTTGCAGGAGGTGCATCTTTGTGAATATATTGCCATGTGGGATCACCAAGCTGGGAGCTGTCATCATGTTTCTTCCTTGCAAATATTTCAAAGGCAATCTTTCCTTCCTTTTTCTTTTTTTTTTTTTAATCTTTTTTGTGGCTCTGAGAATGTTTCTTCTTTTTTCTTCCTCCTTGTATCTGTCTGTAATCATTTGTTCTCTGGTCAGGATTCGTTGCTTTTCTCAAGAAATCAGTTGCCATTCCTTAGATCCCCCTGAAAAAAACAAACAAACAAAAAACCCCCCCAAAACCCCCAGATGTGAATACACCTCCAGAGCTAATAAAGCATCTGGCAAAGCTGTACGTGCATTTCTCTCTAGTGCATCTTGCACTCGTTACAGGTATATTAACTTCTCTGAAGTTAGGTAGCCTCAGGCACTGAACAGCTCTTGCTCTGTGTTGCTTTTCTTCTGTCCAGCACTGAGGTGGTGATGGGCTTTGAGAAATGGCCCAGGTGAGACCTAAGGAACATCTTTGTCTCTCCAGCTGGAGCAGCTGAATTTTGCTCCTGTGGTGTGTCTGCAAGTCCAGCCTTTCCTTAGGCTCCCTCCCTGTTTGCTCAAGGCTGGGGCTGCTCAGGGGGCATGAATGAGAACCTCTCTTCCTGACTGACTGCTGCTCCCCCTCCTTCTCCCACCTCCCTCTGAAACCTCCTCTCTCCTCCCAGCTCAGCCCCTCTTGCCTGTGCTCCTGAGCTCTGCCCCTCTGGCTGGAGCCACAGGTTTATCTGGAGGCCAGGAGTCTCTCCTTTGTAAGCTGAGACCCAGGAGGAGGAGGAGGAGGGATCTGCTGGACCCTGGAGGAGAAACGTTTGAGCTGCCCAGGAGGAAGGAAGAGAGGCAGAGCCTGGGCACCATGGATGGATTCTCTGCTCTTGGGCTTCTCTTCCTATGTCAGCTGTTAGCCACAGCATCAGCTCAGGTAAGGAGCCTTTTTTATGTCTTACACTCAAGAAAAAGGTCTCTGAGTGCAAAAGCGATTGCAATCTCTCTATGTTATACTTACAGGATGAAATGTGGCAAAAGGCAGGTTATTAAAGTTTAAAGTTTATTTAAAAATGTGTGTGTAGCTCGTGCTGTTACACAGAGCGCCTGGCAAACACACCTGGTTTTGTACCTGCACAGGGAGGCTTTTAGTTCATATCCTCACGTGTAGAAAGAGCTGCTTTAAACTTTCTGTACAAGTATTGTCCTCCCACTCAGGACTGCAGTTACAAAAGATAAAGCCTTGGGAAAGGGAGCCCCGTTGATGTATGAGAACCAATTTTCTTTTTTAATTAAGTGACAGGCTCTCCAGATCGGGGTCTTCATCTGCATCAGAATTCCTTGTTCTTCCCTCAATCAATTTTCAAAGTTCACATTTATGAAATAGCATATTTAACCCTTGTTCATGTCAGATGTGAAGTTTTATTAAACTTCCCTGTACGGTGTTAATATTATTGCCTGGGGAAGGAACTCCTCGGTGAGGGTTTTCGTTGTGTGTGAGTGAGGAATTTTTGCAGTCTGGGAATTCAGAGCTGCCCTCATCTGCCACGAGCAGAGCTGCTTCCACAATGAAACCTTTGTTCACTGAAGCTACAGCAAGTTGGTCTCTGGAGCCCTCTCTATACAGAAGTCATTTATTGGACCTTGCTTTCCTTCCCCCCACCTCAGATCTCCTCCAAAATCCCAGATTTTCAAATGGCATCCTGCTCAGAGAGGAGACTTTCCCTTTCTCCTTCTGCCTTCAGTGGTATCTGCCTTGCTCTGCCATCACCCCATCAGACTGCCAACTAGAAATTAACTTTTCATGCCACTTGGCACCTATTTTCCCTGGGCTTTGCATTTCCTCCTCTGCTCAGAATGAAACGTGCCTGTAGGCACTGAGAACCACAGCCAAATCCATTTGCTGCCCAGTGACCAGCTCTGATTCCCAGTGTAAGCCACCAGTTAAATGAGCTGGGAGACCTGAGGATGCGCTCAGTCAAAAGGGTTTTCCAAAGAGCCTTGCACTGCTCCTGAGTTCCTGAGTCAACCCATGATGGTGGGGGGCCCTGAGGGATGGAGGGTCAGTGCAGATTTAGGGTTATGCTGGAGGACTTGGCTATTGTTTTTCTGATTTAGCTCATATGTTTCTTCTGGTGCAAAAATAAACTCTTCTCTTTCTCTCTTTCCCCCCAGTCCTTCCAGAGAGTAGGACCACAAGGCCCTCCTGGACCACGAGGACCCCCTGGACCATCTGGCAAGGACGGCATAGACGTGAGTGCCGTACGGGAGAGGGCAGGCTCGGCCGAGGGAGGGCAAGGGGTGGAGCAGAGATGGAGCCAACTGAGCAGAGAAGCTGCTCTTGTTCTCCAGATCCCCAGCTTTTGGGCCATGCTTCAGAGTGTGGAGGACCTGGAGAACCAGCCCACCCACAAGAGACCTCGTTCTGTAAGGGTCAGAACAGCAAGTGGAGGTGCTGAGTGGCTTTGGGTTCTTTGCAGGATGAATCCTCTGTCTCAGGAGAGAGTTCAGGACAGATCTAGTGTAGGCAGAGGGATTTATCACCCTGCTTGCAAAACTTCTTATTTTTCTTTTTGTGTCTGTAATAGCTCAAGATTGAGTGCATGGGTATGAGGTGTGCTGGAGTCATTGCATGTTCTGCAGTTCAGAGAGAGGTTTATGTGACGCTTCAGAGCATCCATATTTCTAGTAGAGGCTCCAAGAATCTCAAATATACAGCACTAGACCCTGCTCTTACCTATGTTTTATTTAAATGTTGTCAGTATGGCTATCCCTAACTTCCTCTGGCATATGAGAGGTCAGAATCTGGCTCATGTGTTGCAGACACATGAAGGCAAATGAAATGGGCAACCTTTATTTCAGCAGCAGTTCTTGTATGTACAGCTCCTGCAGAGGTAGGAGACTATGTACCACGGGACTTACTGGAGGAGAAAAACTTGTCCTATTACTTTTAATTGATGTTTCCATAGAAATACAAGATTTTTCTCCTGTGCATCTGTGGGATAAGGACTGAATTGTGTCCTGCAGTTGGCAGTGGATAAAAAGAGCATCAGATGGACCTTCAACAAGACCACATCAAATGCAAAAGGCCGGATTCCTGCTTCGATACTCAGTTTGAGTAGCGCTTGTCTGTCTGTGCTGCTTATGGAATAGGGCAGGGTTTTTAAAGCTCATCTGAAGTAAGTTTATTGGAATTGGGCCTTTAAGCAACCCTGAAAAAAAAGATGTATTCATTCCATGCAGGTCATTTTCTTTTGAATAAGGTGGTTAAAAAAAGATATATGAGTTCCCTGGTTTATGGTGAACAAGGAGATGTTTGTCTGCAGTGGTGAGCTCTCACAGTGGCTCTGTGAGCAAGGCTGGTCTGAAGAGAGAACCTTATTGACTTGCAGCTTTAAAGTCCCTCGAAAGTGTCCTTTTGACTAATGGAGACTTCTTCACTGAAAATCTCGCTCTGGTTTTGTAGCATGAGAAGTTCAGAGCTGGTACCTCAACGGTTTCTCTCTGCTGTTTTTCCTGATGTGATAAAAGGCTTGAGGGGACACCCTAGAAGAGGGCAAAGGACACACGATGACGTTGGCAGAAGTGAGCCCGTGGAGTTATTGCAGCCAGACAGCCGTGTGGCTAGCAGGCTTCAGGAAACGGTGGCCACATTTTTGTACAGACCAAAAAAGAAGAATTTGGGGGGAATGAAGCCCTTCAGACTTCAAGTCACAACCAACTTCTGCGTACAGGGAATCAGAAAGAAACAAATCCCTCTCCTTGTGTCGTTCAGTTCCTGCTTTCTACAGGATATTTTATACCTTAATTCTGGCACAAGTCCAGCGTCACTTCTGATTACCCTTGGGACTAGGAGCCTGGGGAAATGCTGATCATGTGAACCTGCATCCTTTTATCCACTGCTAAAAGCTTCAGAAGGCTCCCCGTGGGACAGGGCCAAATGACAACATCTAATTAATATGAAGAACTTAGTCCTAATAAATCAAGCGGCTGAGTAAAGTCTTTAAGGTGCTAAGCCTTGCAGTCCCAGCTTTAGTCTGGAGTTTTGGCTATGCAGGAATAGCCTCTCATTTGGACAGACCTGATCTACATCCTTCCCATGGATATGGATTGTGAGGTGCCCTGTCCATGTGAGATGATCCAGCTGTTCAGGGACAGGCTTGGGATGGTTTCTGCTGTTCAACAGGACATTGAGTCCTTAAGGAATTGCATTGGAGAAGAGAAGCAGGGCTGTGGCTAGTGTTGGGCACAGTCATACAGCCTCCAAGTTTAAGAGCTACTGTTTTTCTGGCAAAAAAAAATGAAGGCAAATAAAATCCAGCACTGCCCTGCATTTTCATAGCACTGTGTGCAGAGGATCATGTCAAACCTGAGCAGTAGTGTCCATTCCATCACTGCAAAGAATGAAATCATTATTATTTCTTTTCTTTAGTGATGAGACTTTTTTTTTTAAAGCACAATCAGAACATTTTCTGGGCTGTCTCTATGCAAGTTTTCTGAACTCTGTAAGCCACACCAGCTGGATTGTCTTCAGAGATGGCTTTGGATGAACGTTATGGGGGAAGAATCAGTGAACAGTCTTTGAGCTGGATGCGTGCTGCCAAGGTGTTGAGCAGTCCCTCGCTGTGAGTGGTGCATAACATACAGCTGAATTATTCAGGATACCTCCAAACAAACCTCGGATGAACCCTATAAGCACCATTTCTAGAAGCTGCTGCTTTCCTTCCTGCCTTTCAGCATGAGCTGCAACATTAAGTCCCTCTGAAATACTTTATAATTATAGCCTTTAACATGTTTCACCTTTCGTACTCAGTAACAAGCAAAATCTCTCCTCTCCTTCCCAAGAATAGAAACAGCCTGTTATGATCAAAAGAATTAGTGACAAGTTCCTGTGAATTATTTCTGGGGATGTAATTCCTCAAATTACTAATAAGCAATTGTCACTTTTCAAAAATCAAGCTGCTTTTTCTTTTTTCTTTTCTTTTTTCCACTTTCCATCTCCTGGTTTGACTTGCTAAGACAGAGTAAACTTCCTTCCCTCTTGTGCAGCACCAGGAGAGCATTGCCTTTTGCTGACAGCCTTTGCCTCTAATTCCCAGTGATCAGTCATTAGGGATATAAACACTGATTAGGCTTTTGATTCAGCTGACTGAAGTTCTGGTCCTCCCACAGAGTCCCACAGGGATCCACAGCAGCAGGATCAAGGTTTAAGATGGTCCCAAACAGCCTTTCCTCACGCTGTGACCTTGATCTATGGATTGCCATTGCACAAGCAAGAAAAAAAATGCAAAGAGCTGGCAATCTCAGGTGATGGAGGAGGAAGTAAACCACATCTACTGCCTTTTCAAACCATTCATTGCAAAAGAACTGCTCCTTTCATGTCCTTGGCAAGGGACCTGCCCCACCTATGGTAATGATAACTATTTATGGGAAATCTGTGGGCAAAGGACAGCAAAGGAATTGCTTCAGCAATCCAGAGCATAAAGATCCCTCTGTTCAATGACCCTCTGCTCTGTGCGTTGATGGGTCACCAGTGCAGTATGTAAATCCTCCCCTGAGCGAATCAAGGCAGCCAGTCTTGAGAGATTTGCCCACAGATTTCACAGTTGCTGACGTGGTAAATATAGAAACATGCTATAAATTCCATACCTTTGCTTACTGCCTTCTAACTCCTCATTATCAGGTCCACAGTGGAGATGGTGTTATTTCCAGCTTTGCTCTGGTAATAACCATCTTATTTCCATACAGATTTTTTTTCTTCCAGGGTATCAACATGTCCCTTCCCATCTGCTCACCTACCATACTCAAGTGTCTCACAATATTTAGTGCATTTATCCTAAAGCCAGGAGAGGAAGGCACCATCCAGAACATCTGGAACTGGGGCATAAAGTGATTTTCTGTGGGATGAGATGGGAACCCGAGCTCCAGTCAAACTGCTGCTGTTCACAAATGATTGCTTCTTTTGAGGCCTAACACTAAAAAACAAATAGTTTGTTGTCTGGGGTCCATGTGAGCTCTTGAATGATGTTACAGCTGGCTGAGCTAGAAGGAGTGATTCGAAGACTTTTTAAATATTGTCTCCCAAGCACCTTTAATGCTGTTCTTAAAAGTTACTTTCCATTAGGATAGGAAAGTATGAGCAGTTTTGAAATATTTGATAAAAAATAGATTTAATCCAGATTGGGCAATTGGATTAGGTGGAAATCAGTTAGGGGCTTTGTTCATTCGCTTGTCCTGACAAAGTTTACTCACGTGAAGAAAATCATCATAGACAGTTTGTTCATTCTGATACTCCCCAGCTCCTGGTAATACTGCAGTTTCATACTGTGTCCTGAATATCTGGAGCTTATCATTGTATCCCTCCGTTCATCATGAAGATGTTTGAAAGCCATGGTAGCCATCCAGCTTCCTCTCTGCCCCACTTGCAGACAAGCCCAAGTGCAAATAATGGAAAAAGTTGGAGGTGCTGGACACTGTTCAGAAGCACTGGCCCTCTCTGTGAGGCTGAGGATGTGGGTTTCACCAAATCTGCTACTGCAGATGTGGAAAAGGCTTCCACATCCAGGTTCATCCTTGATCCAGAGCATCAGCTTCATAAGAATGATTGTGGTAAATTTTGGAGTGGGTATGAAGGGAAGCTTGAGATTTATGGCAGTTGGGAACACCACCCTTGCAAATAGTCATCAGAAAGGAGAGGTTCAGCACTAACACTGATGTCTTTTCTCTTTCCTTTAGGGAGAGCCAGGCCCTCCTGGTTTGCCAGGCCCACCAGTAAGTATTTTCTGGTTGACATTGACTTGCTCATCCTTTTGAGGGGGACACAATGCAAGAGCTAAGACTCAGTGTCTCACTTTGCTCTTGATTTGCAGTAGAGTTTTGATAAGGAATACACAGGAGTGGAGATGCTCAGCACTGGTCCTGGGGACAAATACCTTCTCCTGCTTCATTGCTAGAGGAGGATATGCCTGAAATAAATCTCACCCATCACCAGTATAACTAAAACTATTTCCAGGCCACATATGTGTGGTTATTTCTGGCATCAGTCTGAGTCTGCATCAGCTCCTTGGTTTGCCAAAGGGTTCTGAAAATTGTACCAGTTGGCACAGCTCTTTACTTTGGGGCACTTACCCCATCCCTTTCTACTTCTCTACTACAAGCAGCTTATGAGTAACTGCATTTGTAAGTGATTAATTGGGTTGCAGAGAACTGAGCCAAAGGCTTGAAATGTATTCAGGATTTGGATATGGATTCATGGCAAGTTTCATCTCTCTGCAGGAATTCTTCCATGTTCCATGGTGTCAGATTAACACATCAACAAATAAACTTCTGTCTTTTAGCACCTATCAACACATGCCATGTTTCTCTTATTATGTTAAAGATAATTGCCTATTTATCTGATTTAGGGGCCCAAAGGTGCACCAGGGAAGGCTGGAGCAGCTGGTGAAGCTGGATTGCCTGGCCTTCCTGGAGTGGATGTGAGTATTTTGTCACCTTCTCTTAGATCTTTTAAATATTTCATGTAGGCATGGATGTTTTCCTGAAGGGTCTCGTAAACTTCCTCTGTGATTGTTGGAGAAGCAAAGTAGGTCCTGGATCTTGATAAGTGTCTTGCATGTCAGGCGAAATTTTCAGAGTTGAAAGCATCTCTTCACTTAATTAAGGAGTATGAGAACAATTTTGAGATGCATAACTGGTGGGACAGCACGCTTAAAATGCAACATTTGAGTTCTTCAGAGGTGCGATGGGCAGGTCTGCAAAAATATGGGCATCAGTTGACATTTCTAGAGTAAATCCATTCAGAAATCCAGTCTCACTTATTAGCTGAGGCTTGCTGCTCCCTGGGCTGGGATTTGTCCTACAGCCCTGGACAGATGACTGCACACAGTCAGGTTTTACCAGCTCACCAGCTTACTGCTATGGTGGCTGAGGTAACCAGCACGTTTTCTCCTGCATCAGGTGAGAGGAATCATTCAGTCAGCTTCCACAGCTAAGCTGCAACTCGATGAACACCAGTAACAAGACTACTTGGTTGTGTTCAACCACACAGAGTGCATAGGGAACAGTACTGATCATTTGCTTCTGGTCCTTTCCTTTGTGATGAATTACAGAGAGGAATTAAAGGGTTAGGCTTTCCAGAGAGCTTGGCATCCAGATGATTTGCGTTGATGACAGGGACTTCTTATAGCTCTTATTATTGTATTTCTCTCTTTTCACACTTATCTTTTTTTGTTGTTGTTTTTTTAACAGGGTTTAACAGGAACTGATGGCCCACCTGGCCCAAATGGGCCTCCAGGAGACCGTGTGAGTACCACACTAGATCCTGAGTCCCTTTAAATGAACATTGTCACTGCTTGTCTTGATGATTTCTCATTCCTTTGTAAACTGGTCACATTCAAGTGTTGATTATGATGGCTTATTTATCCATAAACCCCTGCAGAATACTTGGACCCTTGAAATGAAGCCCCAGTTGGCTTTTCATTAGGCAGGGCATGAGGTCCATCTTCCTCTCACATGGCTTTGAATGGTCTTGGACAGCCTCAGTGGTGGGAGTACCAGTGCAGAGCAGCTCTGGTGACATTTCCAATATCTAAAAAGTTCCTTGAAGCACTCGATAGACTTAATTACAAAGTTCATCAAAGTGGAGCTATTTTGGCCTTTATTTGCAGTCTCTTATGTTTACAATTACTGCTGCTGTGAATTATCTGTTTAAACTTTTGCCTTCTGTTAGTTCCGGGACTGTCCATGTGGTTGACATTATTAGTTGCTTTGGCATAGACTTCCCCAGCCAGCATAGCAAGAAATAAAGAGTTTTTTCTTGCTTCCTGCATATTACAGCTCTGCTAAGGGCACCACAGGGATAGAGAGATGACTGCCTGAGACATTACAGATGTCCTTCAGATCATCTACAATGAGGCTGGAAAGACACTTAGGTCTCATTGTGACATGAAGAACTAAATATAAATGAGCCATTCAGCACAGATTTTTATGCAGCATGGCTATTTCCCTGTCTCCCAGTGTGGGGAGATTAGGGTTATATCCACAGCTGGTGTTTACTGGTCTCTTGAACTTGAGGCTTCAGTGATGGGCTGAACACACATCGCAGTGTGCAGAGGTTAAAAAAAGTTGGACTTTTCTAATATGTTCATTATATCTCAATAATCCATTTGTTGCCTCAAGGAATTACCCAAAGCTCAAAACTCTGTGAATTGTCTCGTTTAATTAAAGGGATGAGTGATGGAGCCATATATCTTTGATACACTCTTCATCCTTTCCCATGTGCAAGGCAAAGTTTGCTGGGCCACGGGAAAGTTGAGTGGTAGGACCCAAGCATCTTGGTTACAGCTCCAAGCTCCTGTCTGTTGGCACTGCACTAAAAACCTTTGCTTTTCCTTCTGCTCATCTTTCTCCCCAGAGATCCAGGGCTGTGAAATCCTGACCACTCTTGGACAGTCTGTGGCAAGAGTCCAGCACCTTCTGGGAACTGATCCTTGATTTCTAAAATAGAAAAGTTCAGGACCACACGCAGAAGACTGAGCAGTTTTGTGCCCCTGTTTTATGTCTGGTGGTAGTATTTGCCCGTGCCCACTTTAGCAAACAAGCTCCTAGTTTGCAGGGTAATTGAGCAGATAATTTCTGGGCACAAGAACTTCCTCTGGAGCTCTTTAGTAGAAGCATGCAAACAGTTGCCATAACTACACGCTCTGATCTGACGTGCTTTCCCATGTCTTGTAACTCAGTCTGTCAGCGTGGGGCAAACTTGGGACCTGTTGTCATTTATGGGAGCTTTTCAAGGTCAGTGGTCCATCTGGAAAATTGTTTTAATTGGTCTAATAAAAGCCTAGAAAAAGAAAAAACACCCCTGTAAGTCTCTAGCACTCTAAAAGGACAGCATTGTTATCCCAACTTTCTTCTGCCCAGCTTTAAGTCTCAGGAATCACTGAAATCAGTTGGTTACTGACTATTATGGGATTGAATTCCTGCTCAAAACCATGACTTCTTCTGAATAAGTGTGTTTTTCTGAACTGGAGTGTTTGACAGCGAAGGTGTTTGGCATATGGAAGTGGGCTCCTGGAAGAAAATTTTTGATGATATTTTATTGCTAAACATCTTTCTCCTCTATTCCACTCTTCACCAGTCCAATGATGATTCATGTCTCACCAGGGGCACAATGCTGTGAAGGCAGCATACTAAAATGGTTTTATCTTAAATACTCCCATTGCTAGCAGCATCCATTAGCTTTTCACATTATTCTGCTTACAAACTGATCAGATCAAGACTATATGGTTTTTCAATTAAAAACCCCATCTGGGTTCTGGCCTCAGTGCTGGATACTGGTGTCCTTCACTGGAAAGTTTTCAAAGACTGTTTTGAAGTGTGGTGCTTTATACTATAAGCAATGAGGAAAACATAATTATTCATATTTATTTATGAATGTCATATTAATCAAGTATTTCCTGTGCTCCATAGTTGTATATTCATAAAGTATATTACTTTAAAGTGAGAAATTATTATGAGATTGTTTTCTAATCAAAAGAGAAAGAACATTGTTACCAGGAGAATGAGTTGAGACAGACAATGTTATTAAAATCAAGGTGTAGAGTCTCTCCTTTGAACTTAATGGAGTCACATCAGCTTGCTCAGGAACTCGATGATCTTTTACTGTACCAGGAATGTTCACTGCTGCATGCTGCACCTTACACCCTCAAAGATACCATAATTAAGGAGAGTGAAGTGCCAATCTTTGGCATTTTGAGTACTCTGCTAAGCTTTTGGCATGTTGGCCAAAGCAGAAGGAGACTATGCAGCTGGTTTCAGTGGGGTCAGGGTTAAGATGTAAGTCAGTGAGTGCCAGGAATTCAATGTTTTCTTTACAGGAGGAGATCCCAGCTTGTCCCTTACAGCCATCAGTAGTTGTAAGGACTTCAGCCTAAAGATAAAAGTGACTGGAGGAAAAGCAGAATAACCTGCAGCAAGAGCAATGAATGAGCTGACATTTGCAACTGAGTTGATTTTTATTGGATTACAGTCCTTTCCTCACAGAACTGCTCTTAATGAGGCCCTGGGTCCTCGCTATCTTTCTCTTTAAGCTTAACAAGAGAAAATACTTGTAATCTCGTTTGGTACCCAGACCATTAGGAAAGGGCTGGAGACATCCCTGGGATCACAATAAACAGCAGTGTTTTGAGATATTTTCCAGGTCTGTCCATCTGCCTTGTTCTCCTGGTCCTAGGGGTAGGTTCCATTTAATTCCAGCTCAGGACATCATTCTTGAGATGTTTCTGTGCAGCATTTTGAGAATTTTTGGAAAACAGGTTTGGGCAATCAGGCTGGCGAGAGGCTGAGGAAGCCTCGTGCTGTAGTTGCTCTTTGTCTCCTGTGCAAACAGATGAGAGTTTTGCTGGCACCAGTTTAACACAGTGCATAAATAAATCCATAAATCTCTCAGAGATATCTTAACAACTGCTGGCCAAGGTCAACACACCACACTGGTTTTTTGTGCATTTTTATATTTCCATTCGCTTCCTGTTTCAGAATTGCTTATTACCTATAATTAATTTCACAGTCTACCAGCCAATGTTGGCATCTTTGCAATGCAACAAAGGGATTAAGAAGGTCGGTCTGTCTGTCTTACTATCTTTAGTTAAGCATAAATGTAACAACTTCAAGAATGACTTAATTCTAGTCTAAGACATAGGATCACCAAACTCGAGTCAAACTTAAGAGTAAGAATGCAAATTTGGAAAAGCAGATTGGGGATTTGCCAAGGAAAGCTAGTGAAGAGGCAGGAGCTGCCAAATATTTGTCTTTGCTTGAAAGGAAGCTGTATAAATTAATAAAATTGACTAGAATGAGTGCAAATCTTGTAAATAAATGCAGATAATTTAGTCATTGGATCTCCAATATGAATGTATTAGGAATGAGATTCAATTTGTGAATGTTTAGATATTGGTGGAGACTGATCCGAGGCCAGCTGTGACTTGCAGAAGTTTCTGTTTAGTCTTTTAGGAGCAGCTCATGTTTTAGTCTCTATTCTCTCTTGCCCAGCAAATGGTGAAGAAAGTTGCTGGGGCCAGTTTGACATCCATCCCTACTATCTTAAAATGTTCTTTAATCAAGTAATTAACGACAGAGTCGTTATCCATAAGTTTCTGTCCTTGTATTTGTGAATTCAGCTGAGCATCTCCACCTGCGTGCTGTTTCTATAAGACACTGCTGGAGTTTTCAAACATAAGATTGATATTAAGGAGAGCAGGCGTCGGTGTCCCCATGTGGGAGTTTCTGGTTTATCCCTGGTAATTCACACTCTGTTTTATTCCTGTAGGGTGCATTAGGACCTGCTGGACCTCCTGGACCAGCTGTAAGTACCTCCTAGATCTGCATATGTATATATGGCGTGTAACGTTACGTCCAAACCATCACTAAGACAAGATGGGAAGCCTTGTATCCCAAATAAAGGGATCAAATCCTGAGTGAGTGAAAATATTGTTCAAAGTGTTTGAATATGTAGGTATGACCTGTTCTGGTAACAGAGGGCCTCTTCTTAATCTCTGAGATGTTGAAAGCAAGCCAGCTTGGGATAAAGACCAGCATATCAAATGCTATCAAAGTTATTAGATATTAGATAATGTCTAATAAAAATGAAAAGAAAAAAAAAAAGGAAAAGTAGATAAACTGGAATGTTTTCTTCATAAATGTCTGTGTCCCACTATCATGTCACCGTATGTGGCTTTACTTAGAGATGTCTCGTCGGTAACAGCAGTGCAAAGGGAATACAGATTATTAGAGGCAACAAAAATTCATCAAGACTCCAGCTGTGAATGCAAATTACAATAATTGGGGACAGAGGAGTGCTGAGGAAACTTACAAGAAAAAAAAATTAAGCAGGATCTTCTGAGGTGTGCTTCTCTTCCTGTATGTTCTGTTTCTAAGTGATCTTCTTCTGTTTTAAATGTTGTTTCCAGGGCAAAGGACTACCAGGACCTCCAGTAAGTAATGAGACTCTTTCAAAAAAGAAGTTTAAACTATCTTACTAGCTTTATTGGTTACTCTGGGTGTTCCAAACCCACCCCAGGCCTTGGGTCCTTCTGTGCTGGGCAGAGTAGATGTGGAGTCCTGCAGGTCAGCAGCCTTGTGGGTGGGTATTTGATGCTCACCCTACCCCAGGGAAGCTGGCACTGATGTAAATTCAAGGCACAGCAGCTTTGTAATTGCTGGAAGTGACCAGTTCTGGGGCATCTTTTGTTTGGTGGGTTCCTGGGGCATCTCAGTGCTGCCCTGTGTCAAAGGAGATGAAGATGTTGGCAACATGTGATGGTGACAAAAGCGTGCTCCGTGGGAAGGTGGAGCAAAAAGAAAGATGTGCCTTGGTAAACTGATGGTCTGGGTGAAGTATTGAGCTCCTTGGGAGGGATCAGACAAACGAGTACAGCCAGACTGTTTGGTTACCCCTGGGTTTTGAAAACTATGTGAGGTTACTGCAGATGTAACTCTTCTCTCTGTTCAACAGGGGCCTCCAGGACCCAGTGGGCTCCCAGGTGGAAATGGATTTCGGGGTCCTCCTGTGAGTTTCTCCTACCATTTGATCCTCATTTACTGAACATGCTACAACCACAGCAGAATGAAGTTCATTTCTGGTCCCTTACCCTACTCCAGAAGTGTGATGTGCAAGATGCTCCAAGCTCTACAAATGCCCAGGGGCTTTGCTATTCCTTGTACCAACTTGTTTAGGGTCACCCCAGTCAACCAATGCAATGCCAAAGGTGTGCAACTGCTTGCAGCCAGCCATATCTTCCTTTACCAACTCTGAGTAAGGACAAAAGATCAGCCAATGTCACAAGAACAGAGGTCAGTTACCAGCTGCCATGTACTTGCAGCATCCTCAGAAGAAGCTACTGAACAGAATGGATCTGATCTGAGGTAGCTCATTCTGCAGAAGCATACCATCATTTTGGGGTGCCCACAGCTCCACTGGAGAGGTACAGAGCCAGTGGAAATAAGGATGTAGGTGCAGGGATATGTTCTTCTGTCCTAATCTCCATATTTCCACATGCATCTGCTGTTCTCTTTGCAGTCATACAAGCTTCTGCAGAAAGAAAGGTGGAGTTTAGTCCCGTTAGAGATATTTTGCCCCACATTCACAAATATGCAATGGTATTTGGTAGCCACCCTTCCTCTCCCTTTGCATTTTCATTTAAATATTTAAGAAGGGGAATTTTTAATATTTTTCACTCTTTTTAGGGACCTTTTGGTCTGCCAGGATTCCCAGGGCCTCCTGGACCACCCGGACCTCCTGTAAGTTGAGATTTGCAAATAAATGTGAGAAAATTCCTATGGGGAGTCCAGAATTTTCCTCTTGCTGCCAGAATGTGCACTCACGGAGTTTGAATCCAGCAAATCTCTGGTTTGGGTTTGCTGTGGTATCTCTGGAGGGTTGGAGGGGTAGGGAGGTCTTTCCCAAGGATGTTCCCTGGCCCAAAGGAGAGCTGGGCACAGCTGCTCTTCTCAGATTGCTGCTTTCATCACCTAAGGCTCAAGGCTCTTCCCCAAGCTCATCTGTGCATCTCTAGAAGATAATTACACCCCTGACATGTCTGTGTTGAGGACTGGCACAGCTCATAAGGCTTGAGGTTCAGGGGCTGCATTTTACACTGTGGGGTTGAGTATCTGCCTCGTGCTGATGCAACTGAGTTGGGTTTGTAAAGTGCATTTTCTAGAAACTGTATTTCCTCCTGGTATTTGTCTTGATATATTTAAAAGACCCAATTTCCTGAATTGCAGGGTCTTCCCGGCAACTTTCCTGATGGTGGTGGGGACCTTCAGGTAGGTTTTTCTTTATGTAGCATGAAAATATATTTTGGTTTACTCCCTGATGTGACTTTTTGTTGGTGTACTTGGCTGACTGTCCAACTGTTGAACATGCACCATTCAGACCTGCAGACATGGATCTAAACTGCCTTACCACCGAATACACGTGTGTTGGGTGTGTATTTACAAGACTGGAATGTTCCTTCCAAGAGCTAGATGTGGTAGTGCTGATTTATTTTCCTTGGTCTTGGCTTTTCAGTTTGCTTTTCCAAATGCAGGTCCTGCATACATTCCTCATTTCCAGAACAACTTTAGCATTTGGTAAATGACAACAGCTTTTCACGCATCTGTTTCCAATCCTGCTCTGCAAGAGAAAAGGTCGTGCATGTTGCACTGTTTATTTCCATGGATGGTGGCTTTGGGTTCCTATGGGCATATGCTTTGTTTAGATTTCCTTCCTTATGAGAAAAACTTGATTCCTTTCTTTCTGGGGAGTGAAAGGAGCGTTAAGCCCATGAACGATGGAGATGACATTTCCAGATTTCACAGCTGTTGTTATGACAGCATCTTTGGTTTTCTAATTGGCTTGCCCCAAAAAAGCTCAGAGTCAGTTTAGACTGCCTGTTGGTAAGTCACATGGAAGTTAATAGAAAATGATATTATTTCTGCAAGTTTAATTTAAGTTACCCTGTGGAATATACTAGAAAATTAAAGTTCTGCTACAGAGGTGTTGCCTGAGGTTTTATTAAAAGAAATAAACAAACAAATGAAAGAAAAACTGCAGAAGAAAATCTGTTTATAAAGCTTTTAGAGTATGGCCTTCTAAGTCCCTATTATGCATGTTCTGATTTGTTCCCACTCAAACCAGAGTTCCCACCAGGGGCTCACCCACCCTTAGACATCTGTAGATACCAGCTTAGGTATTAGGGTTACTTTTTTATAAGTCCCCTTCCAATAAAATCTAATGCTTGTCCTTGTTTCAGTTAGGCAAGTTGTCTAAAGGAAATCAATAGGTGTCAATTCATGCACAGGATTAAATATGTTCCTATTGATTTACAAGATACAGATCCAGCTTCACTGGGGAACTGTGGTTCTTCAGTATTTTGGACTGTGGACAACTATCAACCTTCAGAATTTCTCATGCTCTAAGTGAAGCAGACCCTTCATAAATCATGATTTGTGGGTTCCTGGGGGCGTGAGGACCTGTTTGGGACCCCTTGCCGTAGGGGAATGCCAGAGGATAGATGATGCTATGTATTTAGTAGATTTAGAGCCAAAACCCACATGACCTTTTCTCCTCTCCCTAGTAATGAAACCAGTTTCCCTGGATGTGGTGTGTCTACTTGTTTAATCAAAGTGTTTCTGCTCCTTGCAGTGCCCAGC